>NC_056739.1:404410666-404518166 GCF_019279795.1 Protopterus annectens
AGACGTCGGACCTCATGATCTGGAGCACCCATCGATCTGTTGTAAGGCACTCCCAGTTTGACAGGTGCTCCGACAACCGCCCCCCGACTGCCTCCAGAGAGGGACAGTCGGGCAAGCCCTCAGGGCTGTTGCGCAGGTCTGTCCGAGAAAGGTTCTCTAGACCCGAAATTACGCGGCCCCTCTGCCTCTGGGCCGGCGTCCACCTTGTCCTCCTCTGCCTCTAGAGGGCCAGGTGGTCCGCAGCAGGATGGGATTGCTGAGACTTACGGAACCACAGCTTCTTTTGTCCCCTCTGATTCCTGGAGAAGGATCTTTGGGGATTAGAGAAGCGGACTCAGACGGCAGACAGCGTCTTCCTGTCCTTTTCGCTTTGCAGAACCGTCAAAAGGGGCGTTCGCGAAGGACGCCTTGAAGGGATCCGTGAAGTCGCACAGATGGAGCCAGGAGAGACGTCGCAAGATGACCCGGCTCTGCTAGCTCTAGCGGCTCCCTTCGTTGCATGGGAGAGAAGCCACATAGATGTATTGGAGATGGATTTTAGAGGGGCCATTCGAGTCTCAAAAACCTTTTTGTCTGGGACAAACATGGACTCCGGGGGGGCTGAAGCGTATTCTTTAATCAAGTCTCGCTGCAGCCTAATGGTATGTGCCATATAGTTCAGCACCCTTATGGAAAAGGTCGCTGAAGGAAACATCCGCTTCCCAATCCGGTCAAGCGCTCGAGATTGCTTATCCGGCGGGTGAACCGAAGAACTCTCCTGCGCAAGTTCTTTCTTGGTGGCCGCCGCCACCAACATAGCATCAACGAGGGTTCCTTTGGCCCAAGACGGTCTATCTGTGGGTGGGCTGAGGACTTTATCGGGGCGCCTAGGGATTGGCTCCACGGTGTCGGGCTCCTTCCAAGCCCTGGTGGTAATTAAGTCCACCAGGGGGTCGGACTGAGAGGACACCCAGGAGGTAGATGGGCCTGCCTCAAAGGCCTCCAGGAACACGGACTCATCAAGGGAGGGCTTTTGGGCTGACCACCCCCCTCTGATACGCAACATTTCCATGATGTCTCCAAAGGAGACATCTTCAGGGGGTGACCTTGGGGAACCCTCCGTATCATCTAAGTCTGTGTCTGTGGTAACCGACTCGGGGGAGTCCAGGTGCCTCCTTTTGCACCAATGTTTCCGAGGGACCCCCTCCGTGGGACTGTTCGAAGAGGGCTCATCCACGGGTTGTTGTTCCTCCACAGGAACTAGCTGGAGGGCTTGGGCAGGCTGTCCCGATGGACGGATGATGGAAGACAGACCCTCATACAGTGGGGGTACGGGTGGATCCGAAGCCCGGGTCGGGGATCTGGAGGACCTCGACAGTACCCTCTCCACTACCTCAAAAGCCGAAGGAGAGCCACTCTCGCCAGCCTCTGAGAGCAATCTCCTCGGATCAGAGGAAGGGATCGGGGTCGGAGCCGATGCAGTCAGCGCCGAGGCAGAAGTGTACTCCGATGCCAACAGCACCAAAGACACAGCAACACCCTTGGATCCGACGCTCAGCCCTCGGCCCCGAGAGCTCGGGTCCGACAAGCTCGAAGGTATAGTCGGCAAAGAGACCACAGCTATCGGCGCCGACAATTCCCCGGGTCCGAAAGGGCCTGGATCTGATGACTCAGAGACCTGAAAATGAGTCGGAGAAGGAGTGATCGGGACAAATATGGGGGCTGCACTCCCCCCCAGAGGGGGTAGGCAAGAGCATCCCCATCTGCATTTGGCTCTGTAAGAACAGACGCATCATCCGATCCATATCCGCTTCGGAGATGCTTCGGGTCGACCTGGATGAAGTAGTAGAGGCGGGCCAGGAGGGCCGCCTCGAAAATCTCGAGGGAGACCTATCCTCCTCCTCCGGCGAAAAACAGGGCGAACGGCGCCGAGAGGAGGGGGATCCAGAGACCCTCGAGGGAGACTTAAGCAGTTTCGCTGGCGGAGCTGAAGGATGAGATTCGGCCCGCCTTTTGTGGGACTTATGTCCCTCCTTATCCTTGTGCCTCTTCTCTCTAAGGGAAGAGGCACTAGTTTCCCCAGAGCTCAAACCCGATGAGGGAGGTTGAGTCCCGGGTAGAGCTAAGGGGATAGACGGCACCGAAGCTGCCGAAGCAGCTGGAGCCCGAATGGGAGAGGAAGAAGAAGCCGACTCCTGGGGGAGCTTTCCCGCCAGGATTAGCTTGTTCTTCCTATCCCGAAGTGCCTGGGGGTTAAAGGCCGCGCAGATCTGGCAGGCCTCTGACAAATGGGCTGCCCCCAGGCACAAAACGCACTGAGTGTGGCCATCAGCTGGAGAAAGCTTGTGGCCACACTCAGTACATTTAGAAAAAACGGCCTTAGGCACTTCAGACATCATTCACACACACACCCAAACACTAGGTGGGGGAGGGGAGTGAAGATAAGCTAGTAATTAATTTAACAGAAAAAAGGGACCAAAAACTAGAACAAGAAGCAGAAAAAGGGACTAACACACACACACAACAACAACTTTGATTGAAAAAAGTTGGTTTAAACCCAGCAATGATCTCACCCAGCCAGGAGCTCTTCACAGGGAAGCTTCTTCAGCCGCGGCAAAAAACGATCTGAGGTAATGTGGTTGGTAGTAGGGGATTATGGGTAGGGGTGAGGAGCTAGGAGCTCAGATCTTGGAGCTTGGAAAGCTGCCGGATCGGATCCGAGGTCGGATCAGACACCCACAGGTTGCAGTTCAAATGAAGTAACTACTTCAGATCAAGCACTTAAAGAAATATGCATAAATCATATACAAGTAACTAAGAAATGAGAATAAAACTGAACGAAATGGAATGCTACAACATAACCTATCAACATCTACCAAATACAGAGGAAACATCTAAAAAAACAGTGGGGAGGATAACCAGTGTGCACTCACCTATGATGTTCCTTAATTTGATGTAATAGAAACGGATCAAGCCCCAGTGAATCTCCTTTTACTTTCTGTTCCTTTTTGCTATTATTGTTTATTTTACAATTTTAATTGAATAAAGTGTGGGTGTTCCCTTTCACTGCTCTGGAGATAGTGAAGGGGTTAGCTTGCTGCCCTTGAAAATGGTCTAAATTCCAGCAATTTTGTTTGTAGATGCTTTTTCTTAGTAGGTTAACAGTCTGCTTGCTTATAATTCTATTTACATGAAACATTGGTTATATAATACCCCAGAGATGGAGCGTACCATTTCACTGTGAGTGGTGATAGTGAAGGGATTGGTTTATTACCGTTCTCATTACTTACAATAGGAACTGCTGACAAGAAAACAGTCTACATTCTAGCAATTTTGCACGTAGATGCTTTTTATTAGTAGGTAACAGTCTATTTGCTTAAAATTTTATTCTTATGAAGCAATGACTATTTTAATGCTCCAAAGATGAAGCAAATTAATTTGCTGATTGAATCATGCATTATTTATAACAGGACAGTTCAATGGTCAGACTTTTTATTATCTTACTCGTTTTAGATTTTAATATGTGTTTTTTAAAGATATTAAACGATTTGAATATAAATTATTTTATATAAATGTCTTACTTAAGATTATGAATGCAATGCAATGTATAGCAAATGATGCAGCCAAATGTATGGAATCCAGTTTTGAGTGTGGTTTTTCGAATCAAGACATGTAGTGGATATAAAGGCGGCATTTATAAGTCATGTACACTTTTTGAAAGACTTTAAAAATGCATTAGTTTAGTTTTTGAAAAGACAATTGTTACCGCATTTATCATTATTTATGGGTTATACGTGTTTGTAGGTGGGCAATACATGTACTTGACTGCAGTAATATGAGCTTATAAAGTGCCTTCATAAGTGTTTTCAATACACAAGATAAGGTATGTACATAGCTTGCAGCTTTTATTGTTGATGCATGTTAGTTTTTCAACTATAATTCAAGTCTTTAGTTTTATTTTGTACAGTAGAATGTATGCCTTTAAGAGATGCTGCACTACGTTACAATGTAATTATGATGTAACAATCTTGTTAAGGAATGCTTGCTTTTCAAAAGTCTTTCACGATTTGAAGCATACAAAACTATCTGATGTGTTTTGTATCTGCTTGGTCTGAAGAAGCAAGTAGTGTACTTGTGAAAGCGCTAACCTGATATTAAAAAAAGAGTTTACCCTGGCCGTATTTTGGTTCATTTGTTCGTTTTGTTAAAAATGAAAGCATGACAACAACGAAGTCATAAAAAAAAGTTACATGCCTACTATAACATTCCATCTTCATTCTTCCTCAACCATTGTGTTCGGATCTGATCCTCGGATCCAACTCAGTTGTTACTATAGCTAGTGGTCAACAAACTCTCAAGCTCCTCCCTACCCACAATACACCAACCCCTAACATACCTCAGAACTTGTTTGCTAGATGAAATAAACACCCACTATTTGAATAAATGTACCTAACAAAGCAAAACAGTATCTGGAGCTCCATACAAGAAATAGTGGTGTCTTAACAGCATCTCGTTCTTCCAAAAGTCCATGATGATAAAGGTTTGGGGGTTGACAGGTGGGAAATTTAGGAAGAATGAAAATGGACAACACAGAACGTTACGGTAAATAAATAACTATCTGATACTGTCAATTTTCATTCATTCCTCAACCACTGGGACAGAGTCCCCAACTACCTTATATCCCAGGTAATAAGGAAGGATATTCCTGAGCACAGATGGACCAAAGGCTGCTCTTCCCCTCGAGACCAGATCCAATTTGTAAGGAGTAATAAAAATAGGAGGATTAGCCCAAGTAGTAGTTGCACATGTCATCCGTGGAATAGCTGGATAAAAATACAGAAAGTTGCCACAGATCTTGTACAGCGAGTTTTTAGGGGTTTTGGTAATGAAATGCTCGATTTACTATAGACAAAGGCTACGCAGTCCGTAATCCATCTTGCCAATGTCACTTTTGTTACAGACTTGCCTAATTTGTTATCTGCAAACAATATGAATAACTTATCAGACTTTCTAATGTCTTTTGTTCTATGTAAGCAAAAATGCAGATATCTATTAACGTCTAGTAAATGCAACATGCATTCACCACCTTTGTTTTCGAATTTGGGGAAGAAAATGGGCATGTCAATAGACTGATTGATACTGAATTCTGACACCATCTTAGGAAGGGTTGGTTCTTAATGTCACCCTACCCTTACGGGAAATCAAGTAAGGAGGTTTACAGAACAACGCTTGGAGCTCTGAAATTCTCCTGGCAGAGTAAGAGCCACTAGAAATAAGGTCTTCCGGGTCAAATATTTAAGAACACATTTTCCAGCTGGTTCAGAGGATGAATGGTCTAAGGCCTGCAGAACAAGGTTCAAATCCCAAGGAGAAGTAGGATCTTTATAAGGTGGTCTAAGCAAAATAGTACCTCTTAAGGGCTTGCATATCTTCATAAAGGCTAAGGAAGAATTGTCAACACATATACAAAAGTTAGAGACGGCTGCTAATTGAACTTTAATGGTAGATGAGCTAGCTACCTAATTAAAAATTCCTGCCAAAAATTCTACATCACTTTGTGCAAGGGCTGAAAAGGGCTAGATACTTTTTTGATGCACCCAAACATGCATTTTCCACTTACTCTTACAGATTTTCCTAGTGGAAGCTTTATAGGAAGACAAAAGTAGAGGACTGACAGGGGACAAGAGTATAGACTGTCTGGCAGAAGTGAAGCCACTCGGTCAGCCTTAGGTTTGAGATATTCAGTTAAACCATGCCTGTCGGGTGAGACAGAAGGTCTGGAATTGGATCCAAAATCCAAAATGGGTAAATCAGATGAGGCCAAAGGAAGAGGAACCAAACTTGTAGAGGCCAGTAAGGTGCAATGAGGATGACTTTGCTCTTCAATCGTGCAGCTTTCTAAAGGAATTTGGGAATTAATGGGGTTGATGGATAAGCATAGATTCCCCATGGGGGGGATTAGGGCAAAGGTGCTGCTGCATTTGTTGTTCAGGGCAGACGCAAAAAGGTAGCTGCAAAGCTGGCTCCATTGATGAAAAATTAGCTTTGTCACTTTTTTATTGAGACACCACTCGTGAGGTACACAATTTAAGAAGGTTCATTCTTCTACCATGTTGGACTTCCACGGAATGTGTGTTGCTATCAGAAAGCTACTGGATGAGATCGCCCATTGCCACACTCTGAGGGCTTCTCAACACAAGAGAGGAGACCTGGTTCCTCCTTGTTTGTTGATGTACCAAACTAATGACACATTGTCCTTTTGGATCACAATTGTTCCTACAGGCAGAGCATATGAAAAAGCTTGCAACGCTAAAAGCACTGCTCTCATCTCCAAGACATTTACATGTAAATTAGCCTCTTCAGGGGACCAAGTGCTTTGGATTGTTTTCCCTATAAGTGTCCCCCAACCAATCTGGGAAGTATCCATGGTCACTATGGTGTTGGGATGAGGGAGAATGAATGGACAGCCTTGTAAAAGCTGGTCTGACCTTATCTAACACCAATGGTATCTCTTGCATGTCTATGTGACCCTTACTTGAAATGACATCATCTAATAAAGACTTGACCATTGGGATGCTATTATCCAGTGAAGATTTCTCATACGACTGCTCGCCCGAGGGATAAGAATTATGGCTGCTGACACTAACCCACAAGTTTGAAGAATTAGTCGGGCTGAAATCTTGGTGGTATGAATAATTTTTGCTACTTGAAACTCTTAAAAGTTTGAACTTTGAATTAGGGAAGTGAAGCTGTCGCAGACACTATACGGAAATGTGCTCCTAGGTATTCCAGTGTTTGTGATGGATACAACTGAGATTTGTTGTAGTTTACTGTGACCCCTAAAAAGGGAGCAAGTTTGGGGTACCTGTTTTTTTATTGTTATGAGTAGATGCCTGGTCTAGGCAGTAATGAGCCAGTCATCTAAATATAGAAATACCCAGAATCCTTGCAGTCTCAAGTGAGCTGCTACCACTGTCATGCATAAGATAAACACCCTGGGGGCTGTGGTAAGGCCAAAGGGCAGTGCTCTGAACTGATGACTGGCTCCCAGCTGAAAGCCCAAGAACCTTCTGAACCACCTGTTCATTTTTATATGTGATAATACCTGTGTTTTGACGGTCTATTGAGCACATCCAATCATCCTTGCTTAGAAAGCGCTGCATGGACTGAACCATGACCATCCAAAACTTTGAATGATGAAAACTAACTTGTTCAAGTTGCTGAGATCCAAACTTGGTCTCCAGTCTCTGGTTTTCTTTAGCACTAAAAAAGAATCTTGACTAAGTTTCAGATTCTATCTGGTCTGGCAGGACCTCTTGGATGACTCTTCAGCAGCTTTTGTATTTGAACTGCTGCTTCATTCCTTTGACTGGGAGGAACGTCAGGAATTTTTGGTCGCGTCAGAGGTGGAAGAGAAAAGGGAACTATAGAACCTCTGGAAATAATCCTCTGCAACCAATTGTCTTTTGTGATATCTAGCCAAGCTCTCTGGTGCAGGGATACGAGACCGCAGACTGCCTCCAGAGGGGAACAAACCAGGCCTCCTTTTCAGAAGCACTGGTAGAGCCTGTTAGAGAAATTGTCTTTTGACCCACGGTTCTGCAGACCAACTCTGCAGCATGGGCAGCGTCTTCCATTACTGTTCCCTTCTCTGCCTCTGGAGGGAACCATCTCCGGTGTGGATCTTGGAAAGGGCACTGGGATTTCTTGAACTACATCTTTCACCCCTCATGCAGGTTCCTAGAAATGATCCTTTGGGGGGGGGGGGTTGTTGAAAAACGCAATTCTACAGCAGAGAGTATTTCCATCCTTCTCGCACCTGGAGAGTGTATCCTTCACTTCTGGCCAAATAGGGAATACCCATCAAAAGAAACACTGACAATAGAAGATTTGAAGGGATCTGCAAAGTTACAAGCACATCCAGACAGGTCTCTTTATGGAGATGCCCAGACCAGCTACCCTCGACGTACCCTCAGCTGCATGAGTGATACGCTTCATGAACAAGTTTGAGATGGACTGAAGGCTTACCAATTGTGAGGACACCATAGCTTGAGCCTCTGCAGCAGTGGACCCTGAAAGAGTATTTGAAAATTCCTTAATCAAATCGCTTTGTAACCTTGTAAAGTGTGCCAGGTAATTCAATGACCTAATAGCAAAGATCCCTACAGCATACATATATTTCCAAACCGGTCCAAAACCCAGAACTCTCTATTAGGGGGATGGACAGTGGAACTTTGTTTTGCAAGTTCCTTTTTCAGGGTCGCCACAACCATGGTATCTACAAGCACACCCTTGCTCTAGTGCTCCCTTCAGGTTGAGGTGCCAGAGTTCAGTTTGGTTTCTTAGGGATAAGTTCAAATGCATCAGGTTCCTTCCATGCCCGCTGAGAGATAAAATCAATGAGCTTGTCGGTGGGTGGAGTCTCCCAGTAGGTAGATAGGCCAGATCTAAATGCACCAGAAACACAGATTCCTCCAGGGAAGGATTCTGGGAGGAAAAAAACACCCCATTGCTTAAGGATCTCCAGAATGTCTGCAAAAGCGACATCTTCAGGTGGTGATCTGGGTGACTCTTCCCCTTCATGGAAATCTGTCTCTTCCGCGATGGATTCCCCTCAGGAATCTTTTTGCACTTCCTCTTCCGGGATACTTCCTTGATGGGATGCTACAGGGAAGTAACATAAGATAGCGTCATACCCTGCTGGATGATCAGGACGGGCTGTCCCAGTTGAACTGAATGTTGAGGCTCTTGGCACAAACACACATGGGACATAGGAGATGGGTCCAAAGGGGGAAGAGATCCTCTGTCCTGCTGAAGCAGAGAACACTCTCCACTACCTCAAAAGTAGATCGTCCCAGGGAGAAGAAAGACGATGGAACCAAGAAGTCATGCTTTTGTCCCACAGGTTCTGTCTGCCCCGAAGACTACCCACTCGAAGCAGAGGCCAGAGCTGAGCTGTCCAGGGACAAATCTCAGAGGGGCAGAGACAGTTCCGAAAGCTTTGGAATAGACTCCAACACCTCAGATCTGACCAGGATGCTATGGCTGAGAGAGCCACTCAGCTCAGAGCTCGGAGCCAGTGCACTCAGAGAAACCTTCGGATCAAACACCAGCACTCTTGGATCTGAACCAGATGGTTTCGGCAGAATCTGATCCAAGGACAAACTGTCGGATCGGAGAAGGAGCTGTTCACTGAAGGGTAGATCTAGCTAAAGCTTCATGGCCTGAAGGGGTCAGAGCCAGGAGAACCTCCATCTGTATTTCTGGAGAGAGGAGAGGAACTTCCTCATCATTCTAACCAAGTCGGCTTCCATGAGACTCCTGGAAGAATGGAATGAAGCAATGGATGGAGACAAGTACTACCATCTCAGGGTCAATCGGTGGAGACTCAGACCCTAGGAAGAACATTTAGATCCAAAGAACTCTGATCGGATGGCATCTTGGAAGGAGTAGCAGACATCCTGGATCCAGATGGCTTGGAATCCAATCTTACTTTTTTGAGAGGAGGCTCCATGGATAAACTGGAGGAACCATATTTCTTTGGTTACTTTTTAAGAGCATACTTCAATGGTGTTTTGGAGTGTTGAGTTTCAGATCTGGCTTCTGAAAGAGAGGTCAGCAATAACCTTTTCAGAATTAATTTGTTTTGCCTGTCTGCTAAAGCATGCAGATTAAAACTGTTGCATACATCACAATCAGCATTAAGATGACCAGGGATCAAACACAAAGGTCATTAGCGTTAGTATAAGTCAACTTATGGCCACACTTCTTACATTTTATAAATCCCTTCTCAGACATATTATGAAAAGGACCAACTTGCTTACAGTAACAGAAAGAATATATAAACAACATATATTTTATATTTATATATATATATATATATATATATATATATATATATATATATATATATATATACACACACACACACACACACACACATACATATATATATATATATATATATACACACACACACACACACACACACACACATATATAAATACACACACATATTGCATATACGTGTGTGTGTATATATTTACTTTACACACGTGTGTGTGTGTGTGTGTGTATATATATATATATATATGTATATATATATATATATATATATATATATATATATATATATATATATATATATATATATATATGTATATATAACCTCGAAATACTGAAACATCGAATTTCAGTATATCGAGACTATAGTCTATTCTGCAAAACACCGAAATCGCGAAAGTTAAAATCGCGAAGATAAACACACCATACACCACACTAAAAAATACGCACAAACAGAAAAACACAAAAGTACAGTTTTGTACCTACCATAAATGTAGATGTCCGATAGGTATGCATCTGCAGTCCTTACATATGGGCTGTCCTGCCTCAGGCAGCCCTTCGGTCGGCCAAATTCCAAAGTCTGGGTCCGGCGTCGGTTGATGTCGCCCATTCCCCGACGTCAGAGCGCCTGGGGTATAAAAGAGTCAGCCGACGCCATCTTCCTCAGTTTTTCTTGCCCCAGATGCCAGGTGCCCTCTAAGGAAGGCTAAATTTGGTAGAAATACAAAATATTGCAAACATGCACAGTAATATAAAACAAATACACCATAACAGATAACCCCAGCTAGCTATAAGAGGGATAAGTACCCAAGAAATACCACAGAGGGGAAGGAGGGAGGGAAAACCTGACTGCAGATGCATACCTATCGGACATCTACATTTATGGTAGGTACAAAACTGTACTATGTCCTTCAAGGATGCATCTGCAGTCCTTACATATGGGTAGAATACCATAGCCAAGCTGGGGGTGGTAGGCTCTAAGAAAATGATGGTGTAGCTAAAATGCCCTGCAGGACTGCCGTAGCAAAGCCTGCTCTGGATCTGGAATATAAGGGCAAATTGTAATGCTTGGTAAATGTATGCTTGGAGCTCCATGTAGCAGCTTCTAAAATGTCCTTGGTAGCCACCCCCCTTAAAAAGGCTGTGGAAGTGGCTGTAGCTCTGGTGGAATGAGGTCTGATGTTAGCTGGCACAGCTTTTCCATAAGAGTAGCAGAATCGAATGCAATTTCCTATCCATTTTGAAAAAAAGTCCTTAATCTCTTCCTAGAATCGGAGAATTCCTGGCCCTGCCATTGGAAATGCTCTCTCATGGACTGAAGGGTCTCCCCAAAGGACAGCTCTTCAGGAGGGGAGGCAGAGGGAATAGATTCCTCTGCATCCGAATCCTCGTAGGCCGTGAAGGCCTCCTCCTGGTAGTCTGATAGAGCAGAGCCATCAGAGGCCTCAGAGGACTGAGGTTCAGCAGACTCAATCCTGGGCCTTTTGTCTACTGGGGGTTGAGAGCCCATGTCCGGATGAGGCTGAGAGCCCCTAATTAAGGAAATAAGGTCCTCAGCCAAACTTAGTATCTGAGAACCTGTAGTGGATCCCTGAGAAATAGACTTGGGAGGCAGAGTTTTTTGTTGCTTAGCAGCTTTAGCCCTAGTGAAAGCTTTTATGGACATGGATGCAGGGGGCCTGGCTGTCCCACGTGCTGGAGTAGTTTTGTCTAGGGGAATGGTGTCGGTAGGTTCCTGAACACCGGTTTCCGAGGGTAATTCTATAACCGACTCAGAAAAGGCCTCTGGGACAGAGGCTGTCGGTTGAGCGGTTTCTACGGACGGAAGTACCAAGGACTCTGTTTCAGCCGAGACTGAGACACTCGCGGCAGGCCTAGGTGCGGTTTCAGCCGAAACCACAGTCCGCGTGCGTCGGTCCTTGTCCTTCCGTTTCTTGGTTAAATGAGAAGTCGGAGTCTCCGACGGCATTTTATAAGAGAAACTAACCCAAAAAAATTCCTCTGCAAACTCCGACCGACGCCTAACAGTGCATCGATTAAAGGAGGCACAGGCAGTACAGGCCGAGACGTCGTGGTCTGGGCCTAGGCAGGGGAGGCAGTAGGAATGGAAATCCTTATGAGGTATTTGTTTCCCACAAGTCAAGCAATTATTAACTTTAAGCGTTTGATCTGACATCGGCTGAGGCAAGAGAGAGTCCCCAACGGGGTACTTAGCTTTTTGAAGTCTTCGGTAGCTGAAGTTACAGGAGCTGGCCGACCGGCACTTGCGAACTGCTTCTGCTTCGGGCACCACGCGGCAAGAAAGACTGGGGAAGATGGCGTCAGCTGACACTTTTATACCCCAGGCACTCTGACGTCGGGGAAGTGGCGACATCAGCCGACGCAGGACCCAGACTTTGGAATCCAGCCGACCGAAGGGCTGCCTGAGGCAGGACAACCCATATGTAAGGACTGCAGATGCATCCTTGAAGGACATCAAATACAATGGCTTATCCATTTGGAAATAGTCTGCTTTGAAATAGCCTTTCCCTCTGCCCCTGCAGCAAATGCCACCAGTAACTGTTCAGATTTTCTTAGAAATTTTGTCCTGTTTAAATAGAATCTTAGTTGTCTGTGTACATCCACTGAATGCAGAATCCACTCACCCTTGTTCTGTGGATTAGGGAAGAAAGTTGGCAGATGAATGGTCTGATTAAAGGCACACTAGATACCACTTTAGGCATAAAGGATGGATTAGTCCTGACAGCCACCCTGTCCGGGTAACAAATAATGAAAGGCTCCACTGCCATAAGAGCCTGTAGTTCTGAAACCCTTCTAGCTGAAATGACTGCTAAAAGAAAAGCTGTTTTCCAAGAGAGAAATTTTAGGTCCGCAGTAGCAGCTGGCTCAAAAGGAGGTAGAGTGAGTTTTCCAAAACAAAATTGAGGTCCCATGCAGGAGTTGGTGCTCTCCTGGGAGATCTTAAATTTTTGGCCCCTCTAAGGTACTGCTTTAGCAGAGGATGAGAAAAGAGGGGAGGCTCTGTGTTGTAATGAGTTAAAATGGCAGAGGCATGGATTTTTATGGAAGAAAAAAAATAGGCCCTTATGCAGCATCTCAGTTAAGTATTGCAGAATCTGAGGAATATTGGGCATTGCTGTGCTTATTCCTTGTGCTTGGTTCCAGGCACAAAATCTTTTCCATTTGTCAGCATAAGATTTTCTAGTACTAGACCTTCTAGCCTCCAAAATGACATCCATCACAGGTTTGCTGAGAGATGTAACTGGTGAAATTAGTTGGATTAGCCATGCTGCAAGATTCAGAGTTTGGAGCAGAGTGTGCAGAATTTGATAGTTCTGCTGAGAGAGTAGGCAAGGTGTCGGAGGCAGGTACCAAGGAGGAAGGTGCAACATATTGTGTAGGAGCAGGTACTAGTGTTGGCGAGGCCAGTATGGAGCAATCAGAATCATTTTTGGTTTTTCCTGTCTGACTTTTAGTAAGACCTAGGAGAGCAGAGGCAGGGGGGGAAAGGCATAGACGGATATGTTTTTCCCGCTGAAGGATAGAGCATCCACTTTCCAAGCTTTTTTGTGATTAATTCTTGTGCAGAATTTGTCCAACTGATAGATCTTTTTGCCTCACCCCAAAACTATGTCTGGGCTCTCCCATTTGCATGTCAACATGCTGAGGATTCGTGGATCCAGTTTCCATTCGTGTGGGTCCATATGATTTCTGCTTAGTTAGTCTGTCAGAGTATTTTGCTTTCCTGGCAGGAATTGAGCTTGTAGATATATTTGATAAGTCAAGGACATGTTCCACAGTGCCATGGTTAGTCTGCAAAGGGGGTAGGAATGGGTACCCCCCTGCAGACTAGCCATGGCTAGTCTGCAAAGGGGGTAGGAATGGGTACCCCCCCTGATTGTTTATGTACCACATGACTGTGGTGTTGTCTGTCTTTATCAGTAGTTGTCCTGGATGAAGATAGCCCTTGAAGGCTGTCAGAACATTCTGTACAGCTAGCATCTCTTTCTGATTGATATGTAGGTGCATTTGATTTGGGCTCCATTGGCCCTGAATGCATCTCCCTGCCAGATGTGCCCCCCAAGCATAATCTGATGAGTCTGTAGTCAGGGATGGGCGGCAGGGAGTGGAATGAATGACAGTCCCTTGTTTTGGTGGCAGGCCTCTGCCCATCATAGGAACTCTAGCTGCAGGTAAGGAATGATAGGAATTATTGTTTTCAGGCTGTGACAATGTGGACTCCATAAGCTTTTTAGGTACCACGGAAGTTTCCTCATATGCAGTCTTGCATATGGAATTAGAAAAATGCAGGAGGCCATGAACCCAAAGGCCTGCAGAATTTGTCTTGCAGATAGCTGGGTTTTTGTGGCCACCTGTTTGAAGTAAGTCATCAACTGAATTTGTTTTTCTGGCGTAAGGTAAGTCATCTGGGCAGTTGTATTCAAGCTTGCACCCAGGAATGTAATTATTTGAGAGAGTACCAGTTGTGATTTCTTTTCATTTATGGTGTACCCTAGACAAGTTAGAAGCCTTTTTACAAACCCCAGATGTTTTAGAAGAGTGTCCTTGTTTTCTGCCTGAATTAGACAATCATCCAAGTATGGATAAATTTGAAAATTTCTTTGCCTGCAAAATTCAATTACTGGTGCCAGGCACTTTGTGAAGACCCTGGGCGCATTAGATAAGCCAAAGGGCAGCGTAGAGAACAGATAGTGCAAATAGCCTGCTTTGAAGCGGAGACATCTTCTGCAAGATTCCCTGACAGGGATATGCAGGTAAGCCTCTTTTAAATCTAGAGTTACCAACTAGGCATCCTTACCTAGCATAGGTAGTAACTGTTGGAGAGTTAGCATCTTGAATTTTGGAATGTCCAGAAATGTATTTAGAATGGAGAAGTCCAGAATTGGGCGCCGTGATTGGTCTTTTCTGGGTACCAGGAAAAGTCTTGAATAAAAACCTTGTCCCTTTTCCTTTTCTGGTACTGGCTGAATAGCCCCCATATTCATGAGGGACATAACTTGTTTCTGGGCCTCTACCCAGTGATTTGGAGGCAGATCTGGCCCTCCGTTTGGGATTGGCAATGTGTGGAAATGAAATCTGTATCCCTGGTATACTAAATTTAAAACCCATTTGTCATGGGTAATCAGTTGCCAGTTTCGTGCATGAAGTGCCAGTTTTCCCCACAAAGGGGCGGCCAAAAGATAAGTGCTTGGTGATTGCAGTGGAAAGTCATTGAGGCTATTTACCATAGGAAGGTGCCTTGTTACTTCCAGATTTGGAGGTGGAGGCACCCCATTGCTTTGTTCTACAAGTTCCTTGTGACTGAAAACAAAAGCCTTTGGAATGTTTGACCTGAGCGGCTCCAGTGGGTACTGGAAAGGACCAGTTCTTAGTAGGCCAGTGCCTACTGAACCTGGGTGGCTGCACTTGTAGGAAAATTGTTCACAGTTTGCATAGATTTAGCTTTATCTTCCGTCTTTTTCAAAACTTCTTCAGCATTATTACAAAATAGGCTGTCCTGTTGTAAAGGAGCATCCAGCAATTTTGCTTTAACATGGTCAGGCAGATTTTGCTCCTTGAGCCAAGCTTGCCTTCTTATCACAGATCCAGTTACAGCAGACCTGCAAGAGGCCTCCAAGGAATCAAAACCACATTGCAAAGTATGTTTTCCAACCTGTTCAGCTGAATGCAATAAATCCTGCAACTCTATTTTCCACACAGTCAGAAATCAACATCATTTTCTGCTTCAGTAAACCCGACATGCTGCTGATATTTAAGCATATGAAATTGACAGTTTAAAGCCCTGATTGCCAAGGTTGCAGACGTGTAAACCTTCTTACCCAATCTATCCAGCGCCCTGGAATCTCTATCAGAAGGGGTAGGATTTTTAGCAGTAGAAGCTGTATCGCCCTTGGGACCCTGAGAAATGGTTTCAAGGTCAGCAGTAGGGTTTTTAAAGAGGAATTTTGTGGGAGTCAGGAACCCTCTAATATCAGTCTGGCTTACTATGAGCTGGAGGCAGGGAATCAGGAGTCGTACTGGACACAGAGGAAACATCATCAACAATGTCTAGAACAGGAGGTACAGCCAAAGACCTATGAAGAGGAAGAAGAAAATCCCCAAGTCTCTTTTTAGATTATGAAAAATCCTGACTCTCCCAGTGAAAGTGTTCCCTTAAGGTATGCAAAGTTTCTCCAAAAGAAAAATCCTCAGGAGGAGAAGCAGAAGGGATGGGATCTTCTGCATCAGAGTCCTCATAAGTGGGAATAAATAATTCCTGATCAGAGGAAATAGAAACCTGATCTGAAGATTCATAGTCAGTGCCTTGCCTAGGCCTTTTAGCAGAAGGGGGATGGGTACCCCTGATCAAGGTAATTAAATCCTCAGCCATTTTGATCATTTGCTTTTTAGGCATTGGGGCCTGTACACGTGGCCCAAGTGTCATTTTTTTAGACATAAAAGTAGTTTTTGGCCTTAGTTTTGAAGATGGCGTCAGTTTAATATACAAATCTTTAGGCCTGAAAACGCCTTCAGAAGCCAGTGCCTGCTCAGCGGCTCCGGACTCAAAGGTACAGACATCCGCGGGTTCAATACTTACCTTGCGGCATACCGGACTCTGAATGGGTCTCAGTAGAGGCCTGCGAATCAAAAGTAGCAGTTATCAGGGGCTGAAAAAGCACCTCACTGAGTACCGGCGAACCGGCGACTGGCTTAGGAGAAGCTTTGTCATCGGTTCTGGACCTAGACGGTCTGTCTCTGTCTTTTTCTTTGCATTTTTTAAGTATTCCGGTAGTCAGATTGCTAACTGACAACATTTCTGGATAGTTAAATCTCGAGCCAAAATATTTAGAAGCAAAAATATACTGACTTTTAATAGTGCGTTGACTAATTTAGCACAAAACCGACAGCAAGGCACGTTGTGGTCAGGGCCTAGGCAAGGAATACAGTACAAATGAAAATCCTTATGAGGTATTCCCTTCCCACAAGTAATACAATTATTAACTTTTATTGACATCGGTAAGGACCACGAAGAAGTTTCCCCAACATGGTATTTAGTTTTTAGATGAAGACTTTGGTTCTGAAACTCGAAAACGAAAATTTCAGGAGCCAGCCGACCGGCACTTGCGAACTGCTTCTGCTTCGGGCACCATGTGGCAAGAAAGACTGATGTAATGGCATCTGCTGCAAGTTTTATACCCCTGATGACCTGACGTCATGGAAGAAGGGACAGCAACCGACGCAGGAACCAAGACTTTGTTAATCAGGCCGACTGAGGGCAACCTGCCAGCAGATTACACAAATGTAATGACTGCAACAGTGAAACACGAAGAAAGTACAGTTTTGTACCTACCATAAATGTAGATGTCCGATAGGAATGCATCTGCAGTCCTTACAAATGGGTTGTCCTGTCGTCAGGCAGCCCTTCGGTCGGCCGGATTCCAAAGTCTGGGTCTGGCTTCGCTGATGTCGCACTTCACCCGGCGTCATAGCTGCAGATATTGGGTATAAAGGCATCAGCCGACGCCATTTTCCTCAGTGTTTCTTGCCCCAGATGCCAGGTGCCCTCTAGGAAGGCTAAATTTGGATAAATGCCAATGATTCCAAATAGTAGAGAGCAACCACAAAAAATAAGCATGTATGTACATATATACAAACAAATACAACATAATAGATCCCCAGCTAGCTATAAGATGGCCAAATACCCTAGAAGTACCACAGAGGGAAGGTGGGTGGGTAATCCTGACTGCAGATGCATTCCTATCGGACATCTACATTTATGGTAGGTACAAAACTGTACTATGTCCTTCAAGGATGCATCTGCAGTCCTTACAAATGGGTAGAATACCATAGCTAAACTAGGGGAGGAGGAAAAAAGAGATTATGGTGTAGTTAGGATCACTGCAACACAGCAGTGGCAAAACCTGCTCGGGATCTGGAGTATAAAGGTAAATTATAATGCTTGGCAAATGTATGCATGGAGGTCCAAGTAGCAGCCTCTATAATGTCCTTGGTGGCCACTCGTAAGAAAGCTGTGGTAGTGGCTGTAGCCCTTGTGGAGTGAGGCCTGATATTATCTGGAGTTTTCTTTCCATGGTAGGAGTAACAAAATCTAATGCAATTTCCTATCCACTTGAAAAAAAGTCCTTAATCTCTTCCTGGAATCCGGAGGAATTCCTGGCCCTACCATTAGTAAAATGCTCTCTCATGGACTGAAGGGTCTCCCCAAGGACAGCTCTTCAGGAAGGGAGGCAGAGGAATAGATTCACTCTGCATCAGAATCCTGCGTGAGTACGATTAGAAGGCCTCCTCCTGAGAGTAGTCCTGATAGGCAAGAGAGCCATCAGAGGAGCCTAAATATCAGAGGACTGAGGTTCAGCAGACTCAACCCTGGGCCTTTTGTCTGAGTGGGGTTAAGAGCCCTGTCCAGTTCGGATGAGGCGAGAGAAGGCTAATTAAGGAAATAAGGTCCTCAGCCAAACTTAGTATCTGAGAACCTGTGGTGGATCCCTGAGAAATAGACTTGGGAGGCAGAGTTTTTGTTGCTTAGCAGCTTTAGCCCTAGTGGCTTTTATGGACATGGATGCAGGGGGCCTGGCTGTCCCACGTGCTGGAGTAGTTTGTCTAGGGAATGGTGTCGGTAGGTTCCTGAACACCGGTTTCGAGGGTAATTCTATAACCGACTCAGAAAAGGCCTCTGAGACCGAGGCTGTCGGCTGGCGGTTTTCTACGACAGTACCAGGACTTCGGTTTCAGCGAGACGAGACACTAAATGTGGCAGGCCTAGGAAGCGGTTTCAGCCGAAACCACGTCCGCATCACGTCGATCCTTGTCCTTCCGTTTCTTGGTTAAATGAGAGTGGAGTCTCCGGCGGCATTTTATAAAACTAGCCCAAAAATTCCTCTGCAAACTCCGACCGGCCTTAAGAGTGCGTCAATTAAAGGAAGGCACAGGCAGTACAGGCGAGGCATTAGGTCGTGGTCTGGGCCCAACCCTAGGCAGAGGAGGCAGTAGGAATGGAAATCCTTATGAGGTATTTGTTTCCCACAAGTCAAAGCAATTATTAACTTTAAAGCGTTTGATCTGACATCGGCTGAGGCAGAGAGAGTCCCCAGCGAAGTGCCAGCTTTGAAGTCTTCGGTAGCTGAAGTTATAGGAGCTGGCTGACCCGGCACTGCGAACTGCTTCTGCCGGGCACCAGCGGCAAAGACTGGGGAAGATGGCGTCGGCTGACACTTTTATACCCCAGGCACTCTGGCGTCGGGGAAGAGGCGACATCAGCGGCGCCGGACTCGAACTTTGGAATCAGCCGACCGAAGGGCTGCCTGAGGTGGACAACCCATATGTAAGGACTGCAGATGCATCCTTGAAGGACATCGAATACAATGGCTTATCCATTTGGAAATAGTCTGCTTTGAAATAGCCTTTCCCTCTGCCCCTGCAGCAAATGCCACCACTAACTGTTCAGATTTTCTTAGAAATTTTGTCCTGTTTAAATAGAATCTTAGTTGTCTGTGTACATCCAATGAATGTAGAATCCACTCACCCTTGTGGATTTGGGAAGAAAGTTGGCAGATGAATGGTCTGATTAAAGGCACACTAGATACCACTTTAGGCATAAAGGATGGATTAGTCCTGACAGCCACCCTGTCCGGGTAACAAATAATGAAAGGCTCCACTGCAAGGCCTGTAGTTCTGAAACCCTTCTAGCTGAAATGACTGCTAAAAGAAAAGCTGTTTTCCAAGAGAGAAATTTTAGGTCCACAGTCGCAGCTGGCTCAAAAGGAGGTAGAGTGAGTTTTCCAAAACAAAATTGAGGTCCCATGCAGGAGTTGGTGCTCTCCTGGGAGATCTTAAATTTTTGGATCCTCTAAGGTACTGCTTTAGCAGAGGATGAGAAAAGAGGGGAGGCTCTGTGTTGTAATGAGTTAAAATGGTAGAGGCATGGATTTTTATGGAAGAAAAAAATAGGCCCTTATGCAGCATCTCAGTTAAGTATTGCAGAATCTGAGGAATATTGGGCATTGCTGTGCTTATTCCTTGTGCTTGGTTCCAGGCACAAAATCTTTTCCATTTGTCAGCATAAGATTTTCTAGTACTAGACCTTCTAGCCTCCAAAATGACATCCATCACAGGTTTGCTGAGAGATGTAACTGGTGAAATTAGTTGGATTAGCCATGCTGCAAGATTCAGAGTTTGGAGCAGAGTGTGCAGAATTTGATAGTTCTGCTGAGAGAGTAGGCAAGGTGTCGGAGGCAGGTACCAAGGAGGAAGGTGCAACATATTGTGTAGGAGCAGGTACTAGTGTTGGCGAGGCCAGTATGGAGCAATCAGAATCATTTTGGGTTTTTCCTGTCTGACTTTTAGTAAGACCTAGGAGAGCAGAGGCAGGGGAAAGGCATAGACGGATATGTTTTTCCCGCTGAAGGATAGAGCATCCACTTTCCAAGCTTTTTTGTGATGAATTCTTGTGCAGAATTTGTTCAACTGATGGATCTTTTTGCCTCACCCCAAAACTATGTCTGGGCTCCCCCATTTGCATGTCAACATGCTGAAGATTAAATGGATCAGTTTCCATTCATGTGGGTCCATATGATTTCTGCTTAGTTAGTCTGTCAGAGTATTTTGCTTTCCTGGCAGGAATTGAGCTTGTAGATATATTTGATAAGTCAAGGACATGTTCCACAGTGCCATGGTTAGTCTGCAAAGGGGGTAGGAATGGGTACCCCCCTGCAGACTAGCCATGGCTAGTCTGCAAAGGGGGTAGGAATGGGTACCCCCCCCTGATTGTTTATGTACCACATGACTGTGGTGTTGTCTGTCTTTATCAGTAGTTGTCCTGGATGAAGATAGCCCTTGAAGGCTGTCAGAACATTCTGTACAGCTAGCATCTCTTTCTGATTGATATGTAGGTGCATTTGATTTGGGCTCCATTGGCCCTGAATGCATCTCCCTGCCAGATGTGTCCCCCAATCATAATCTGATGAGTCTGTAGTCAGGGATGGGTGGCAGGGAGTGGAATGAATGACAGTCCCTTGTTTTGGTGGCAGGCCTCTGCCCATCATAGGAACTCTAGCTGCAGGTAACGAATGATAGGAATTACTGTTTTCAGGCTGTGACAATGTGGACTCCATAAGCTTTTTAGGTACCACGGAAGTTTCCTCATATGCAGTCTTGCATATGGAATTAGAAAAATGCAGGAGGCCATGAACCCAAAGGCCTGCAGAATTTGTCTTGCAGATAGCTGGGTTTTTGTGGCCACCTGTTTGAAGTAAGTCATCAACTGAATTTGTTTTTCTGGCATAAGGCAAGTCATCTGGGCAGTTGTATTCAAGCTTGCACCCAGGAATGTAATTATTTGAGAGAGTACCAGTTGTGATTTCTTTTCATTTATGGTGTACCCTAGACAAGTTAGAAGCCTTTTTACAAACCCCAGATGTTTTAGAAGAGTGTCCTTGTTTTCTGCCTGAATTAGACAATCATCCAGGTATGGATAAATTTGAATATTTCTTTGCCTGCAAAATGCAATTACTGGTGCCAGGCACTTTGTGAAGACCCTGGGCGCATTAGATAAGCCAAAGGGCAGCGTAGAGAACAGATAGTGCAAATAGCCTGCTTTGAAGCGGAGACATCTTCTGCAAGATTCCCTGACAGGGATATGCAGGTAAGCCTCTTTTAAATCTAGAGTTACCAACTAGGCATCCTTACCTAGCATAGGTAGTAACTGTTGGAGAGTTAGCATCTTGAATTTTGGAATGTCCAGAAATGTATTTAGAATGGAGAAGTCCAGAATTGGGCACCGTGATTTGTCTTTTCTGGGTACCAGGAAAAGTCTTGAATAAAAACCTTGTCCCTTTTCCTTTTCTGGTACTGGTTGAATAGCCCCCATATTCATGAGGGACATAACTTGTTTCTGGGCCTCTACCCAGTGATTTGGAGGCAGATCTGGCCCTCCGTTTGGGATTGGCAACGTGTGGAAATGAAATCTGTATCCCTGGTATACTAAATTTAAAACCCATTTGTCATGGATAATCAGTTGCCAGTTTCGTGCATGAAGTGCCAGTTTTCCCCCCAAAGGCAAAGATAAGTGCTTGGTGATTGCAGTGGAAAGTCATTGAGGCTATTTACCATAGGAAGGTGCCTTGTTACTTCCAGATTTGGAGGTGGAGGCACCCCATTGCTTTGTTCTACAAGTTCCTTGTGACTGAAAACGGGAGCCTTTGGAATGTTTGGGTTTGACCTGAGTGGCTCCAGTGGGTACTGGAAAGGACCAGTTCTTAGTAGGCCAGTGCCTACTGAACCTGGGTGGCTGCACTTGTAGGAAAATTGTTCACAGTTTGCATAGATTTAGCTTTATCTTCCGTCTTTTTCAAAACTTCTTCAGCATTATTACAAAATAGGCTGTCCTGTTGTAAAGGAGCATCCAGCAATTTTGCTTTAACATGGTCAGGCAGATTTTACTCCTTGAGCCAAGCATGCCTTCTTATCACAGATCCAGTTACAGCAGACCTGCAAGAGGCCTCCAAGGAATCAAAACCACATTGCAAAGTATGTTTTCCAACCTGTTCAGCTGAATGCAATAAATCCTGCAACTCTATTTTCCACACAGTCAGAAATCAACATAATTTTCTGCTTCAGTAAACCAGACATGCTGCTGATATTTAAGCATATGAAATTGACAGTTTAAAGCCCTGATTGCCAAGGTTGCAGACGTGTAAACCTTCTTACCCAATCTATCCAGCGCCCTGGAATCTCTATCAGAAGGGGAAGGATTTTTAGCAGTAGAAGCTGTATTGCCCTTGGGACCCTGAGAAATGGTTTCAAGGTCAGCAGTAGGGTTTTTAAAGAGGGTGCCAGGGAGTCAGGAACCCTGTAATATCAGTCTGGCTTACTATGAGCTGGAGGCAGGGAATCAGGAGTCGTACTGGACACAGAGGAAACATCATCAACAATGTCTAGAACAGGAGGTACAGCCAAAGACCTATGAAGAGGAAAAAAAAATCCCCAAGTCTCTTTTTAGATTATGAAAAATCCTGACTCTCCCAGTGAAAGTGTTCCCTTAAGGTATGCAAAGTTTCTCCAAAAGAAAAATCCTCAGGAGGAGAAGCAGAAGGGATGGGATCTTCTGCATCAGAGTCCTCATAAGTGGGAATAAATAATTCCTGATCAGAGGAAATAGAAACCTGATCTGAAGATTCATAGTCAGTGCCTTGCCTAGGCCTTTTTAGCAGAAGGGGATGGGTACCCTGATCAAGGTAATTAAATCCTCAGCCATTTTGATCATTTGCTTTTTAGGCATTGGGGCCTGTACACGTGGCCCAAGTGTCATTTTTTTAGACATAAAAGTAGTTTTTGGCCTTAGTTTTGAAGATGGCGTCAGTTTAATATACAAATCTTTAGGCCTGAAAACGCCTTCAGAAGCCAGTGCCTGCTCAGCGGCTCCGGACTCAAAGGTACAGACATCCGCGGGTTCAAAGTATCTTGAGGCATACCGGACTCTGAATGGGTCTCAGTAGAGGCCTGTGAATCAAAAGTAGCAGTTATCAGGGGCTGAAAAAGCGCCTCACTGAGTACCGGCGAACCGGCGACTGGCTTAGAAGAAGCTTTGTCGTCGGTTCTGGACCTAGACGGTCTGTCTCTGTCTTAAGTATTCCGGTAGTCAGATTGCTAACTGACAACATTTCTGGATAGTTAAGTCTCGAGCCAAAATATTTAGAAGCAAAAATATACTGACGTTTAATAGTGCGTTGACTAATTTAGCACAAAACCGACAGCAAGGCACGTTGTGGTCAGGGCCTAGGCAAGGAATACAGTACAGGTGGAAATCTTTTGAGGTATTTGTTTCCCACAAGTTAAACAGTTATTCACTTTTTCTGACATCGGCTGAGGCAAGAAAGAGTCCCCAACGGGGTATTTAGCTTTTAGTAGTCTTTGGTTCTGAAAGTAGTAATCTCTGGTTCTGACCGACTGGCACTTGCGAACAGCTTCTGCTTGGCGCCATGTGGCAAGAAAGACTGAGGAAAATGGCATCGGCTGATGCCTTTATACCCGAATATCTGCAGCTATGACGTCGGGTGAAGTGGACAGCAACCGGCCAGACCCAGACTTTGGAATCCGGCCGACCGAAGGGCTGCCTGACGACAGGACAACCCATTTGTAAGGGCTGCAGATGCATCCTTGAAGGACATCATCTGTCGGCACCGTGGACAGGGATGGCGACGAGGCATGAGCAATCATCAGAGCCGATGTAGTAACCAAAGACGGCACCGAAGTCAGAGATAGAAGTGAATACCATGGTTGGCACCGAGGGACAGGACACAGACCCTGGTGCCAAAGAGGTCTGCGCCAATGGCACCGATGAAGCACAGAGCCGACTCGGTTCCGTAACGGACGGAGATGCAGGAACTGAGTGACTTCGTTTTTCTTTATATTTTTTGGTCTTAGCAGGGGGTGAGACCTCCGACCCAGATAGCGCCTCCGAGAAAGGTGTCTTGAGTAAGCCTTTTAAAATACGTTAATCTTACTTTCTGCTAGTGTCCGATTAGAAAAACCAGTACAAATGTCACAATCAGCTTTCAAATGATCCACGCCCAAACAGTAGACACAACGAACATGTGTATCTAAGTTAGGCATCTTACATCCACACTTGTCACACTGTTTAAAACCCAACTTAGCTTTGTCTGACATAGTAAATGAAACAATGCTAAACTGTAGAAAAAATTAGGGAAGAAATACCAGTGGAGTTATGTTAAGAAATACCGCTAGCAAAAGGGGGCCTGTCAAAGACAGGAGAGAGGGACTCAAGGGGTAAAAAATTAAATTACCAAGAAAAAGGGTAGGAAATAGGCCTAGGTTATAGGAGACTGATTAAAAAAAGACCAACTTGACTAAAAATTTTGAAATTCGGAAGAAAAACTGACATAAAAACAAATAAATTATTACTTGGCTTAAGAGAGATGGGCAACACGTCCGACTAGGAACGTGGCAAACGAGATCTGGAGCATCTAGGAGAGGGGCATTGTGGGTAGGCTCTTAGCTGAGAGTTTTTGGCTTGCACGAGCTGGGAAACTGCCATATCAGTTCCGAGGACGGAACTGAGGTCCTAACAGTAAATAATGAATAAAGATTTACATCATCAGATTGATTTTTAAGATCCTTTGGTCCCTGGTTACAGAAACCCAATTGTCTTTGAAGAGGGTGAACATTCCTCCTAGTTTTTGATGAGTGAAGGGAGGGTAGAGAGGGGAGGGAAAGTCATTGTGAGTGCTTGCCATAAAAGCTTGGCTTAGAACTCCCTGCCTTAGAGACTGAAGTGGTCCACTGGTTGCTTCTTTGCTGGTCCTGGGATAGGGGCCTGGTTAGCCTGTCCCTGCGGGGCTTACCTTGACCCGGTCTGCTGGGTGCAGGGGAAGCCCAGTGCTTCGAGGGAAAGTTCCTGCTGAATCTGGGATGTTGAACTTGAAAGAAATCTTTTACTGTTTGCATAGATTTTGCTTTGTCTTCCATCTTTTTAAAACACTTCTGCTTTTTCTCCAAACAGGCGCTCCTTGTCTAGGGGTGCATCAATAAGTTTAGACTTGACATGATCAGGGAGAGGCTGTTCCTTCAGCCATGCATGTCTCTTAAGATCCTGTCACTGCTGCCCTCCTAAACGCTTCTAGGGCATCATATCCACATTACAATGAGTGCATGGCCACTAGACAAGCGGAGTGTAGTAATTCTGCCAGCTCCTTGGAGCTGGCACAGTCAGGGGAAGAAGCAATCTTCTATTTTAATTGTTCTAAAAAGTGTGTTGTTGATATTTTAACATATGAAACTGACAACTGAGCGCTCTGATAGCTAAGGTTGCAGAAGTGTATACTTTCTTACCCAATCTGTCCAGAGCTCTGGAGTCTTTGTCAGAAGGAAGAGGGTTCTTAGCAGAAAGTACAGTTTTGTACCTACCATAAATGTAGATGTTAGAGTGTCTTCACTGCTGCAGTCATTACACTAGGCTTATCCTGCCGTCAGGCGGTCCCGCAGTTGGCCAGTGTTCCAAAGTCTTGGTCTGGTGTCTGTTGCTGTCGCCTCCTCCCTGACGTCAGTGCGTCATGGGTATATAAGAAGCAGCCAATGCTATTTTCTTCAGTTTTTTCTTGCCCCAGATGTCAGGTGCCCACAAAAAGATAGGCAATACATACTGCTTACAAAACATACAGTAAGGTAAGAACAAAACCTTCAGTAACCAGCAAATACACCACATAGGTAGTATAGTGTAGAAAGATATAAATAAGACCCAGCTAAGAAAGAGGGGATGGCGGGTGGGTAACCCGGACTGCAGCAGTGAAGACACTCAAACATCTACATTTATGGTAGGTACAAAACTGTACTATGTTCATCGTGTTTCACTGCTGCAGTCATTACACTTGGGTAGAATCCCAAAGCTGAGTCAGGGTGGCTGGTTCTATAGAGGATTTGGTGTGGCTATGAGGCCCTGCAGCACTGCAGTGGATCTAGAGTAGAGTAAAGAGGCAAGTGATAATGCTTGGTAAAGGTGTGCACTAAACTCCAAGTTGCAGCTTCCAAAATGTCTTTGGTAGGTACTCCTCTAAGATAGGCAGTAGAAGTTGCAGTTGCCCTGGTGGAATGTGGCCTAATGTTAGATGGCACAGGTTTCCCATGTTGTATAGCAGAACCAGATACAGTGTCCTATCCACTTTGAAATGGTCTGTTTTGAAATAGCCTTTCCCTGTGATCTTGCAGCATAAGATACAAACAATTGTTCATTTTTTCTGAAAGCTTTTGTTTTGTCCAAATAGAAGCATAATTGCCTGTGTATGTCCAAGGAATGTAGAATTCTTTCCCCTTTATTCTGGGGATTTGGATAAAATGTTGGCAAATGAATAGTTTAAGAGCCACAATGGATACCACCTTAGGCATAAATGAAGGGTTTGTTCTTAAAGAAACCCTGTCTTGGTGGAAAATGATGAAAGGCTCCACTGCCATTAGTGCCTGAAGTTCTGAGACTCTTCGTGCTGAGGTTATTGCCAGTAGCAGAGCAGTTTTCCATGATATATATTTTAATTCTGCTGAATTAGCTGGCTCAAAAGGAGGTAAAGTGAGTTTTTCAAAAACAAAGTTGAGGTCCCAAGTAGAAGTTGGTGCTCTCCGGGGCGGTCTTATGTTTTTAGCCCCTCTGAGGTACTACTTTAGCAATGGATGAGAGAAAAGAGGAGGATCTGTGTTGTAATGAGCGGAAATGGCAGAAGCGTGTATCAGAAGCGTGTATCTTAATGGATGAGAAGGATAGTCCTTTGTCAAGCATCTCAGTTAATTACTGTAGTATCTGAGGAATGTTAGGGACAAGAGGGTCAAAGCTTTGAGACTGGTTCCAGGCACAGAATCTCTTCCACTTTTCTGAATAAGATTTCCTGGTGCTAGGCCTCCTGGCCTCCAAAATGACATCCATAACAGCTTTAGATAGAGGTGTTGTCTGTTTGGCTAATGAATCTGCCATGCAGCCAGGGATAAGGTTTTGAGTTGACTGTGCAGAATCTGATTGTTTTGCCGAGTCAGAAGGTGTGGAATTTGAGGCAAAATCCAAGGTGGGCCTTGAGCTAAGTTCTTTAAGATTGGGTACCAATGCTGGCGTGGCCAGTCTGGAGCAATGACAATCATCTGTGGTTTGTCCTGTCTGGCTTTTAGAAGTACCTTTGAAAGGAGAGGCAGAGGTGGGAAGGCATAAACGTTTAGGCTTTTCCAGCTGAACGAAAGTTCCATGCTTGTGTGTGACAAGTCCTTGTGCAGAATTTTTGTAGCTGGCAATTCAGTGATGAGGCAAAGAGATCCATGTCCGGGCACCTCCATTTTTGTATTATCATGCTGAAAACTTGTGGATTTAATTTCCACTCGTGAGGATCCAGGATGTTTCTGCTCAAGTCGTCTGCCAGAGTATTTTTCTTTCCAGGCAGGAATTGTGCTTGCAGATGAACTTGATGAGTTATAGCTGTGCTCCACAAGGTCATGGCTTGTCTACATAGGGGGTAAGAATGAGTGCGCCCTTGCTTGTTTATGTACCACATTACGGTGGTGTTGTCTGTCTTTAATAGTAAATGTCCTGGATGCAGTAGGTCCTTGAAAGCTGTTAGGGCATTTTGTACAGCCAACATCTCTTTTTGATTGATGTGAAGATGCATTTGGTCTGTGGTCCATTTGCCCTGAATACATTTTCCTGCCTGCTCCCCAGGCTTAATCCGAAGCATCTGTTGTTAAAGTCTGCTTGGCTGTGGAAAGAGTGAAAGGCTGACCCTTGTTGAGGTGACATGCCTGTGCCAACCATCAAAAAGTACAGTTTTGTACCTACCATAAATGTAGATGTCCGATAGACATGCAACTGCAGTCATAACATGTGGGTTGTCCTGCCTCAGGCAGCCCTCGGTCGGCCGGATTCCAAAGTCTGGGTCCGACGTCGGTTGATGTCACATTTCTCTCCGACGTCAGAGCGGCTGGAGTACATAAGCATCAGCCGACGCCATTTTCTTCAGTGTTTCTTGCCCCAGATGCCAGGTGCCCTCCTAGGAAGGCTGTAATCAAATTGGAAGACAAAAACAGGATTCCAAACAAATAAATGAGCAATAAAACAAATACACCATAACAGATATCCCCAGCTAAGAGTAACAGGGATAGGAGTGGACCCTAGGCATAGAGGGGTATGGAGGGAGGGAAAATCTGACTGCAGTTGCATGCCTATCGGACATCTACATTTATGGTAGGTACAAAACTGTACTATGTCCTTCAAGAATGCAACTGCAGTCATAACATGTGGGTAGAATACCACAGCTTAGCTGGGGGAGGAGGTATGCTCTAGGAAAGAGATGGTGTGGCAATCAAGCCCTGCAGGACTGCCGAAGCAAAGCCTGCTCTGGATCTGGAGTATAGAGGGAGATTGTAGTGTTTGGAGAATGTATGCACGGAGCTCCATGTAGCAGCTTCTAGAATGTCCTTGGTAGGCACCCCTCTTAAGAATGCTGTAGAGGTGGCTGTAGCTCTGGTGGAATGTGGTCTGACATTGGCTGGAACAGTCTTTCCATGAAAGGAATAACAGAATCTGATGCAATGTCCAATCCATTTAGAAATAGTCTGTTTTGAAATTGCTTTTCCTTGGACTGCAGGGGCGTAAGCTACAAAAAGTTGTTCAGACTTCCTACTGGCCTTGGTTCTGTCCAGGTAGTATCGAAGTTGTCTGTGAATGTCCAGGTATGCAACAGTCTTTCCCCCTTATTCTCAGGGTTGGGGAAGAAAGCAGGCAGATGAATGGCTTGATTTAAAGAAACCCTAGATACCACCTTTGGCATAAAAGTAGGGTTGGTCCTTAATGAAACTCTGTCTCTATGAAAAATAATAAAGGGTGGTATTGCCATTAGGGCCTGTAACTCCGAAACCCTTCTTGCTGAGGCAATTGCCAACAGGAAAGCTGTCTTCCATGAGAGAAATTGCAAGTCAACTGAAGCTGCTGGGTCAAATGGAGGTAGAGTCAGTTTTTCTAAGACAAAATTGAGGTCCCAGGCTGGCACTGGGGCCTTTCTTGGTGGCTTAATGTTCTTGATTCCCCCGAGGAATTGTCTTAGTAAGGGGTGAGAAAAAACAGGAGGATCAGTGTTGTATCTAGCTGAAATAGCAGATGCATGTATCTTTATGGAAGAATATGAGAGGCCGTTCTTTAACATATCTGCCAAATATTCCAAGATGAGTGGGATGTTCAACAATGATGCATCATGTCCCTTGCTGGTATTCCAATTGCTGAATCTTTTCCACTTTGCTAAGTAAACCTTTCTGGTGGATGGTCTTCGAGCCTCTGTTAGTATCCACTGAACTTCCTTGGAGAGAGATAAGCTGAAGTTATTTATGGGATCTCCCAGGCTGTTAGCTGCAGTGTCTGAAGATTTGGATGCAGTGTTTTGAAATTGTGTTGAGTCAAAAGTAGAGGCCACTGGGGAGGGCCCACCTCCTGGTGTGACATATGCTCCGTGGCAGTGGGTACCAGTGTTGTCTTGGCCAATCGAGCTATTATGATTCCCTTGGGCTTCTCTGCTTTGATCTTTAGTAATACTGAGGTCATCAGTGGCAGAGGTGGGAATGCATAGATTGCTAGGGAGTTCCAGTTGAATGAGAGGGCATCTATTTTCCAAGCTTTTGGATGGTATGTCCTTGTGCAAAATTTTGGCAGAAGATGGTTGAGGTGAGAGGCAAATAGGTCCACTTCTGGCTTGCCCCATGTCAAGTGAGTTGTCTGAAGGCCTTCGGATGTAACCTCCACTGTGTGGATCTGTGAAATTCCTGCTTAGGCTGTCCGCCAACACATTGTCTTTCCTGGAACAAACTGGGATTGTAACTGGATGTTTAGGCTCAGTGATTTCTCCCAAAGCTGCATTGTCAGTCTGCAAAGGGGTAAGAGTGGGTGCCCCTGCTTGTTTATGTACCACATCACAGTGGTGTTGTCTGTCCATATCATTAAATGGCCTTGCTGGAGTTGGTGTTGAAAAGCCTCGATGGCATGCATTACTGCCAGCATTTTCTTTTGGTTTATATGCAGATGTGTTTCCTTTGGAGACCATTGTCCTTGTATACACCTGCCTTCCATGTGCCCCCATCCAAGGTCTGAGGCGTCTGTAGTCATGGTCTGTGTTATCTGTGGTTTCTTGAATGACATACCTGTGTTTTCCTGGCTCACCGAGGCCCACCATAGGAATTCCTTTTGTAGGCATGGAATGAGTGGTATGATTGTCTCCAAGTTGTTGCTGTGTTGAGACCAAATGCTTTTTAGGTACCACTGAAGCTTTCTCATGTGTAGTTTTGCTAATGGAACCAGTAGAATGCAGGATACCATGTAACCCAGGGCCTGTAGGAATCTCCTTGCAGTCATCTGGGTGAGTTTTGCTAAACCTTTGAAGTAATGAGTCAACTTCTCTTGCTTGTCTTCTGTCAGGTAAGCCATCTGAGAGGCTGTGTCTAGTTTGGCTCCTAAGAAGATTATTTGCTGGGATGGCTGCAGTCTTGACTTTTGGAAGATGACTGTGTATCCCAGAGCTTGAAGTAATCGTATGACATAATCCAGGTTTTTTGTCAACAGCAATTTGTCGTCCGCTTGTATGAGGCAGTCGTCCAGGTACGGGTAAATTTGTATGCCCTGGAGCCTGCAATGAGCAATTACTGAAGCCAGGCATTTTGAAAATACTCTGGGCGCAGTAGATAAGCCAAATGGCAATGCTGAGAATTGATAATGCTCTGGCCCTGCAAGAAATCTGAGGTATCTTCTGCAGCAGTGTCTGATAGGGACATGCAGGTATGCCTCCTTGAGGTCCAGAGTAATCAGCCACGACTCCTTGCCCAGCATGGGAAGGAGTTGCTGTAGAGTCAGCATTTTGAACTTTGGTACTATGAGAAAGGTGTTTAATGCGGACAAGTCCAGTATTGGTCTCCATTGAGATTCTTTTCTTGGAACAAGGAACAGTCCTGAGTAAAACCCCTGGTCTTGTTCTTGTTGTGGAACTCTTTCTATTGCTTTCATTCGAGTCAGCAGAGTGATTTGCTTGATAGCCTCTGCCCTCTGATTTTGTTGTAGGTTTGGCATGCCTTGTTTTCTTGGTAAGGTATGAAAATGAAACCTGTACCCTCGGTCTATAATGTCCAAAATCCATTTGTCCTTTGTCGGTCTGTGCCAGTTTTCTGCAAACAGAGATAATTTCCCCTTAAGGGGCTTCTAGTTGTTCCCAGGTAGGCGGTAGTAGAGGAAAGTCATTGAGTTTGTGGTTATTGGGCAGGTGAAACCCCTGCGTCACTTCTTTGGTTTCCTGGCTGCCATTGTCGTCCCCTGTAAGGGCCTCTGTATTGGCCTCTTCCTCGCCACGTCTGTTCTTACCCCTTTGAAACTTTTCTGGATTAGGAAAGGACCAGTTTTTGAAGGCCAATTCCTACTGAATCTGGGGGTTGAACCTGGAGGAAATCTTTCACAGTCTGAACTGATTTTGCTTTTCTTGATGGTCTTTAACACATCCTTAGCATTTGCACCAAAAAGCTTGTTCTTTTCCAAAGGTGCATCCAGAAGTTTTGCTTTTACATGATCTGGTAGAGGTTGATCTTTTAACCAAGCATGTCTACGAATCACTGCCCCTGTCACAGGGGCCCTACATGAAGCTTCCAGTGCATCATATCCACACTGCAGGAAGTGATTGCTTACTTGCTGAGTGTTATGTACAGCTTCCTGCAAAGCCTTCCTGTCTAAAGGATCAGGAGAAGCTAATGTTTTTTGTAAATCTTCTAAGAGATGATCCTGATATTGTAACATATGAAAAAGGCAATTTAAAGCTCTCATAGATAAGGTAGTGGATGTGTAAACCTTTTTGCTCCATCTCTCTAATGACCTAGCTTCCCTTTTGTTGTGCAATGGATCTTTTGAGGTGGAGGCTGAAACTCCTTTAGGCCCCTGTGAAATAGTTTCCAAATCAGCAGTATGGGCCCTGAATAAATGGGAATGAGTTTCTGGGACCCTGTAATACCTGTCTGGCTTGGCTGGAGCAGGAGGAAGAGAATCAGGGGTAGCACTAGAGTCAGAATACAAATCATCCAGAACATCAAGTACAGGAGGAATAGCTAAGGGCCTGTGCTGAGGCTTCTTAAGGAAAGTCCTAAGGCGTTTCCTAGAATCAGAATATTCCTGACCTTGCCACTTGAAATGTTCCCTCATGGTGTGCAGAACTTCCCCAAAGGAAATATCCTCAGGAGGGAGGCCGAGGGATGGAATCTTCTGCATCAGAGTCCTCATAGGTCTGGAAAAGCTCTTCCTGGCTATCAGAGTGGACAGAGCCCTCAGAATCTTCATCAGAAGGAGTAGGGTCAGAGGGTTCAACCCGGGGCCTTTTATCAGGAGGAGGCTGGGATGCTCTCTCAGGATGGGCCTGTGAACCTCTAATCATAGAAATTAAATCAGCAGCCATGGACATAATTTGTGTCTCCGAGTCGGCTGAGGTAAGGATTTAGAAGTAATATGCTTTGTTTTGCTGGCTGCCTTAGCCCTAGTGTAGGCCTTAATAGACATGGTCATAGGGGGCCTGGCAGCTCCACGTGCAGGAGTGACCTTGTCTACAGCAATGGTCTCGGGCATTTCCTCGGATTCGGTATCCGGAGGAAAATCTATAACTGGCGTCGGAGTAATGTCTGGAATCTGAGTCGTCAGTAATGCGGTGTCTTCGGTTCGGAGCGGTGGAGAGACGGTCTCAGAGGGAACCGGAGCACTCGTGCTAGGTTTTGGCGTGGAGTCGGTGGTAAACGCGGGCCGAGGATGTCGGTCCCGGTCTTTTCGCTTTTTGGGAGTTTGCGATGTCGGAAGATCTGACGGCATGGTGTAAGCAAAATTGTCGCCGAAAAAATCTTCAGCGAACTCCGCCCGGCGCCTGAGAGTGCGCTTGTTGAAGCGAGCACAGGCTACACAGGCCGAAACATCGTGGTCTGGGCCCAGGCAAGGGAGGCAGTAAGAGTGGAAATCCTTATGAGGTATTTGTTTACCACAAAAAAGACAACTGTTAACTTTTTCAGTAATTTCTGACATCGGCTGAGGCAAGAAAAGGTCCCCAACGGGGTACTTAGCTTTTTTGATGACTTCGGTATTGTAGAATACAGGAGCTGACCGACCGGCACTTGTGAACCGCTTCTGCTTCGGGCACCGCGCGGCAAGAAAGACTGAAGAAAATGGCGTCGGCTGATGCTTATGTACTCCAGCCGCTCTGACGGAGAGAAATGCGACATCAGCCGACGTCGGACCCAGACTTTGGAATCCGGCCGACCGAGGGCTGCCTGAGGCAGGACAACCCACATGTTATGACTGCAGTTGCATTCTTGAAGGACATCTCCTGTTGTAGGCAGGGAATTAGTGGTATTACCGTTTCCAAGCTGTGAGAGTGTAGAGTCCAAACACTTTTTAGGTACCATTGTAATTTCCTCATATGCAGTCTGGCATATGGAATTAGTAGAATGCAGGATGCCATGAATCCCAAGGCCTGCAGAATTTTTCTTGCAGGGAGTTGAGACTTTGTTGCCATCATTTGAAAATACTGAGTCAGTTTCCTTGTTTGTCTGGCGGGAGATAAGCCATCTGACACCCAGGAATATTATCTCTTGTGAGGGCACTAGTTTTGACTTCTTTTCATTTACTGTGTGTACCCTAGGCAACTTAACTTTTTTACAAACGCCAGATGCTTTAAAAGAATGTCCTTGCTCTCCGCTTGAATGAGGCAGTCGTCCAGTTATGGATATATTTGAATTCCTTTTTGTCTGTAAAATGCAATTACTGGTGCCACGCACTTTGTGAAGACCCTGGGCTCAGTAGATAAGCCAAAGGACAGTGCAGAGAATTGGTAGTGCATTGAACCAGCTATGAATCTGAGGTATCTTCTGCAATTTTGTCTGATGGGGACATGCAGGTATGCCTCTTTGAAGTCCAAAGTAACGAGCCAAGCTTTCTTGCCCAACATGGGAAGAAGCTGCTGTAGTGTCAACATTTTGAATTTCGGAACATCCAGGTAAGTATTTAGAGTGGAAAGGTCTAGTATGGGTCTCCAGGCTTTGTCCTTTCTGGGGACCAGAAAGAGTCTGGAGTAAAATCCTTGTCCTTGTTCCTGCTGTGGTACTTTTTGAATAGCTCTCATGTCCATGAGGGCTGTAATTTGTTTTTGTGCCTCTGCCCACTGATTGTGTGGCAGGTCTGGCATACCTTTTAGCCTTGGTAAAGTGTGAAAGTGGAACCTGTAACACTGAGACACAATATTCAGCACCCATTTGTCTTGGGTGACTGCTTGCCAGTTTTGTGACAAAAGTGCTAGTTTTCCCCCTAAGGGAGCTGCCAAAAGGGAGGAGTTTGGCACTGGAAGGGGGAAGTCATTGGGACTGTTTCCTGTAATGTTGTGACTTGTCCTCACCTCTTTTGGGGTTGAAGCACCCCACTGTTGTGGTCTGTAAGAGCCCTGGGGCTGAGATCTGCCTCTTGAGCGTCTGTATCTTCCTCTTTGTGGCCTGACAGTGGAAAGGACCAATTTTTCGTAGGCCAATTCCTGCTATATCTTGGTTGCTGTACCTGTAAGAAATCCTTCACTGTTTGCATAGATTTTGCTCCTTTTTCTTTAATACCTCTTCTGCCTTAACACCAAATAAAATATCTTGCTGTAATGGAGCGTCCAATAATTTTGCCTTAACATGACCTGGTAAGGTTTGTTCCTTTAACCAAGCATGTCTTCGAATCACAGATCCTGTAACCGCTGCTCTACAAGAAGCTTCTAATGAATCAAAACCACATTGCAAAGTATGCTTTCCCACTTGCTCAGCTGCATGCAATAAATCCTGCATTTCCTTATAATCAAGTTGTTCTGCACTTATACTCATTTTCTGCTTTAACTGAGACAGTAAATATTGTTGACATTTAAGCATATGAAACTGGAAGTTTAAAGCCCTTACTGCTAAAGTTGCAGAGGTGTAAACTTTCTTCCCCCATCTGTCTAATGCTCTAGAATCCCTGTCTGAGGGAACTGGATTTTTAGCCGTGGAGGCCTTGACCCCTTTGGGACCCTGGGAAATGGTTTCTGGGTCAGCAGCAGGGTTTTTATAAAGAAATTTGTGAGAGTCAGGGACTCTGTAGTACCTATCTGGCTTGACTGGAGCAGGGGGGTAAAGAATCTGGATTTAAACTGGATTCAGAGAACACATCGTCCACAATATCCAACACTGGCAGAATAGCAAAGGGCCTGTGCTGAGGCAATAAAAGAAAGTCTCTGAGCCTTTTCTTGGATTCGGAGTAATCCTGGCCCTCCCAATGGAAATGCTCCCTCATGGTATGTAAAGTTTCTCCAAAAGAGTAATCCTCAGGAAGTGAGGTTGAAGGAATTGATTCTTCAGCATCAGAGTCCTCATAGGGGGGTAAAGAATATCCCTGGTCTGAAGAGGAATCAGAATATATAGAAACCTGGTCAGACGAATCATAGTCTGTATCCTGCCTAGGCCTTTTATCAGGAGGGGGATGGGAACCCCTGATCAGAGTAATTAAGTCTTCGGCCATTTTCAGCATCTGCTTTTTAGGCATGGAGGCCTGTCTAGGTGAATACTGTACTTGAAAAGCACACAACTTCCAAACAGAAAAAATGCAGTTGTAGGCGCTGTTCTCCAGTAACAATAAAGATTTTCCTCTTAATAAAACGTGGAAACTCAATTTCAATAAATTCAAGGTCCAAGTCCAACAGACCACTAGGTAAAACGTTTCAAGACACCAATTTATTTGACAAAAAAAACAGATTAAGCGTTTTCATCTCCCATGTGGAGACTTCATCAGAATCTGTACTTGCTTCTTGGTCTTTAATGCAGTTTTAGACTTGGCTGTAGATGCAATGGTAAGTTGTGAAGGTCTGAAAACACCCTCAGAAGCAGATGCCTGCTCAGCGGCTCCGGACACATCTGAAGGGTTAGTCTCCATAGGTCCAACACCTTGAGTATCCAGAGGCCTAGGCAACTCCATGTGGGAGTCAGTCGTGGCCTGCGGCTCTGAGGTAGTGGGTGTCAGGGGCTGCGAAAGCCCCTCACTGAGAACCGGCGAACTGGCGACTGGCCTAGAAGAGGCTTTGTCAGTTTTGGGCCTTGGATGCCTGTCATCCTTATCTTTGCATTTTTTGTGAATTCCGGTAGTCGGTTGTTCCGACTGCATGACATAATTAAACCTTCGGCCAAAGTAATGGCGAGCAAAATCAAACCAACGTTTAATAGTGCGTTTGTTAAATCTAGCACAAATCCGGCAACTAGTGACGTCATGATCTGGGCCTAGGCATGGAATACAGTAAGAATGAAAATCCTTAGGAGGTATTTGCTTCCCACAAGAAATACAATTATTAACTTTCACTGACATCGGTCTGAGGCAAGAAAAAGTTTCCCCAACGGGGTACTTAGCTTTTTATTGAAGACTTCGGTTCTGAAATTCGAAATAGATATCTCAGGAGTCGGCCGACCGGCACTTGCGAACTGCTTTTGCTTCGGGCACCGTGCGGCAAGAAAGACTGAAGAAAATGGCATCGGCTGCTTCTTATATATCCCTGACGCACTGACGTCAGGGAGGAGGCGACAGCAACCAACGCCGGACCAAGACTTTGGAACTCTGGCCGACTGCGGGACCGCCTGACGGCAGGATAACCCTAGTGTAATGACTGCAGCAGACCTCTGGGTCTGCAGCAGGATTCCTATACAGTTATTTGTGAGAATCCAGTAGTCTGTAGTACCAGACAGGTTTACTTGGCACAAGAGGCAGGGCATCAGGGGCTAAGCTGAACTCATGGAAAACATCATCCACCACTTCCAAAATAGGTGGGATGGCCAGAGGTCTGTGCTGGGGCAGGACCAGAAACTAAGTATTTTCTTAGACTGTGGGAAGTCTTGAGATTCCCATTGGAAATGTTCCCTGAGGAAATGAAGGGTTTCCCCAAATGAGAGGTCCTCTGGAGGGGAGGCAGAAGGGAATGGCCTCCTCTGCATCTGCATCTGAATCCTCATAAACAGTTAAGGGATGTTGTTCCTCTTCAAAAGCAGAATAATCAGATTCCTCAGACTCTTGTCTGTCATAATTTCTGGAGAAGGATGCCTTTTCCTTTTAGGAGTGGGGGGCCTGAGTACCTCGGATAAGGGAGATGAGATCCTCTGCCATTTTAAGCATTTGAGCTTGGTGTGGGGGAGCAGTAGCAAGATGGTGCCTAGAAGCAGATTTCCTAGAAGTGGCCTGGCTTCTAGGCCCGAGTGAATCCATCGATCTCTGAGAAACAGTAGCTGGATGCGAAGACGTCGGGTTTTTTTGTCTAGATTCGGTAGTGTGACAGGTCTCCTTGGAAGCCAGTGCCTGCATTGTGGCTCCAGACCCAACCAAGGCAGAGACAGCTAAAGGCTAAGAAGACAAAGTAGATTTCTGAGGCATACCGGACTCTGAAAGGGTCTCAGCAGAGGCCTACGTAGATAGCAAGTCAAGCATCAGGGGCCGAGAAAGTGCCCCACCGAATTCCAGAGAACTGATGACTTGCTTAGCAGTAGCGTCATCGGAAGGCTTAGCCTTGTGTGGCCTGTCTCTACCTTTACCTCTACGTATTTTTGAAATATCCACAGATTGCTGGCTGACAGACGCCATATTGAAATTCGAAGACAGAATATGAAAATAATTGTCTACAAAAAAAAAAAAAAAAAAAAAAAAGAGCTCTACGGCGAATGGTTCTGGCATTAAAGAGAGCACAGAACCAGCAACGAAGGATGCCGTGGTCTGGCTCTAAACAAGTGATGCAGTAAGAATGAAAGTCTCGGTGTGGGATCTGCTTTCCGCAGGCAAGACAATTGTTAACTTTTTTGGACATTGGTTAGAGCAAGAAAAAAAAAAATAGTCCCCAAAAGGGTACTTCGCTTTAGATGTTTTCTGCTGAAAATCAACTTCTGGTAGCAAACAAACCGCACTCGTGCAAACTACTTCTGCTACGGGTCCCACAGCAAAAAAGACAGATGTAAAGACATCAGCTGCCTTACTTTATAGCACTGACGTCAGACTACAGGCGACAGCAGCCAGCGCACAAAAACATTCACTCTGGTATTCGGGCCAGCTAAGGGCTACCACAGCAGGGATAACCCACAGGTGATGACTGCAACAGTGAAACACGAAGAACATCTGGAGAAACCATGTGTGTTCAATTCAACAGTCAAGAGGCTGGGTGGAGAAATTCCTACTGGGCAAGTTATCAGATCTGGTATGGGATCTAGAACCCAAAGAGTATAACAAAGATAAGGCCAGAGGTACAGGAACCAAACTTGTCAGGACCATAAAGGAGCAATAAGAATCACAGTCACTTTGCAACAGGCAGCTTTCTGAACAACCTTTACTATGAGAAGAATAAGAGGATAAGCAAACCGGAGACCTGGGGGCCAAGCATACAGAAAAGCGTCCATGGGTGGCTACTCCACTGGGGGAACCAGGGCATAAAAGCTGTTGCACTTTGCACTGTGATGTACTTGCCATCCATTCCAACAAAGGGCCAGAAAATCCAGATTGCTATCCTTGGATTCAAGGGCCCCTCACGAGGGAGGATAAATGTTTCTACTCAGTCTGTCTGCTAAGATGTTGAATTTCCCTGGGATGTGCATTGCTATCACAAACCATTGAGAGATTGGCTACTATCACAATCAGATTCCCGGCAAACAGGGTAGGGCCAAGTTCGCCTCTTTGTTCAGGTACAAAACCACAAACATACTGCCCATATGAGAAAGAGATCACATCCTTGGAAAGGTCCTGAAAGGCCTGCAACACTAGGGGTTGTCTCATCTCCAAGACAGTGATGTGAAGTTTGGCCTCAGGCATAGAGCAAGTCACTTGGACAGTCTTCCCTTCGAAATGCCCTCTCACCCCAGAATGGAGGCATCCATAGTAACTGCACCCTGAGGAAGAGGAAGAAACAGTTGTGTACACTTACCATAAATGTAGATGTTTGAGTGTATTCATTGTTGCAGTCATCACACTTGGGTTATCTGCTTGCAGGTAGCCCTCAGTTGGCCCGAATACCAGAGTCTTGGAACTTCTGCGTTGAATGCTGTCGCCTCTTCCATGACGTCAGGTCGTCAGGGGTACAAAACATGCAGCCAACGCCATTACATCAGTTTTTCTTGCCCCAGAAGTCAGAAGCCCCCAAAATAGGGAGCAATTACATGGTGTAGAACACTTCCACTAAAAAGTAAATACCACTGACATAAGATATGGCCAAAAAGAGGATAGAGAGGATAGATATAAAGTATAGGGAAGTATTCTGGAACAAATTAATTGCTTTTGTGCGAGTGAAAATGTATTAAAGGAAAAACTTTTTACATTCTGACGTTTAATACATTGGCCCCTATGGGATTTAATGGGGAATTAAATTGGAAAAGTTTGCATTAAAGGAAAGATTAGATATCAATTAACACAATTAATTCATTAAATAGTGTGTATATAAGTGAAATGTTAGGTGTAATTTGTATTCCGAGAAGGTGTTTTGACCAAGGCGCTAGAATTAAATCAGCTTTTACTGACTGGTTTGTACTTCATTCGAATCCTAGTTGTTTATTTCAGTGTGGTGGTGTTGTCGTGCTATATAAAGTATAGAAAAGTCAGGGGGCTGGAGGGAGGGTAACCAGGACTGCAACAGTGAATACACTCGAACATCTACATTTATGGTAAGTGTACACAACTGCAATATGTTTTGTGTTTCACTGTTGCAGTCATCACACTTGGGTTGATTCCGAAAGCTGAGGAAGGGTGGAGGCAGTCAAGAAGTATTAGGGCTGGCTAGCAGGCCATGTAAGTCTGCTGTGGCAAATCCAGCTCTGGATTTAGAAAAGAAAGGCAAGTGGTAATGCTTGGTGAAGGTGTGTACAGAACTCCAGGTTGCAGCTTCCAGGATGTCCCTGGTAGGGACTCCCCTGAGAAGTGCTATAGAGGTTGAGGTAGCCCTAGTGGAATGAGTTCTGATCCCCTGTGGGGTAGGTTTTTCATAGTGTTTGTAGCAGAAATGGATGCAGTGTGCTATCCACTTGGAAATGGTTTGCTTTGAAATGGCCTTGCCCTCTGCCCCTGTAGCAGCTGGTCAGATTTTCTGAAAGGTTTAGTCCTGTCAAGGTAGAACCTAAGTTGCCTGTGCATGTCCAAGGAGTGCAGTATCCTTTCCCCTTTATTCTGAGGATTAGGGAAAAAATTGGTAAATGAATGGATTGGTTTAAAGCCGCACTAGATACCACCTCGGGCATAAATGATGGGTTAGTCCTGAGGGAAACCCTGTCCGCATGGAAGATAATGATAATGAAGGGCTCCACAGCCATAAGGGCCTGCAATTCAGACACTCTTCTTGCTGAAGTGATGACTAGAAGGCTGTTTTCCAAGAGAAGAATTTTAACTCTGCTGTAGCAGCAGGCTCAAAGGGGGGAAGCGTGAGCTTCTCCAATACAAAGTTAAAGTACTAGGTTGGAGTGGGAGCTCTCCTCGAGGGGGCTTAAATTTTTGGCTCCTTTCAAGAACTCTTTGACCAGAGGGTGAGAGAAAAGGGGCAGCTCAGTATTGTAATGAGCCGAGATGGCAGAGGCATGAATCTTAAATGAAAAGAAGGACAGGCCTTTGTGGAGCAGTTCTGTCAGATAATTTAGGATTTGAGGTAAGTTGGGCATATGTTGTGTCCCTTCCCTGAGACTGGATCCAAAAACAGTATCTTTTCCACTTTTCTGAATAGGATTTCTTAGTACTAGGCCTCCTTGCCTCAAGGATGACATCCAGCACCTGTTGACTGAGGGTTGCTGGTGATGCAGTCAGGGGATGAGCCAGGCTGCTAGGTTCAGGGTTTGCAGCTGAGGATGAAAAATCTGGCCCTCCTGCTTGGACAGCAGGAAAGGGGTCTGAGGCAGGTGGTACTACTGTCAGACTGCGTAAAAGTGGGTACCAGTGTTGGCATGGCCATTCTGGTGCAATCAGGATTGTCCTTGGCTTGTCCTGTTTGAGCTTTAGAACTTTCGAGAAGAGGGGCAGAGGGGGAAAGGCATAGATTGAGAGGTTTTCCCATGTAAAGGACAGGGCATCCACTTTCCAAGCTTGGCTGTGGGGAGTTCTGGTGCAAAATTTGCTCAACTGATGGTTCTGGGGGAAGCAAAGAGGTCCACCTCTGGTGCCTCCCACCTGTGGATCAGAAGCTTGAATGATTTGGGTTCCAGTTTCCATTCGTGTGGGTCCATTAGATTTCTGCTCAAGTCGTCTGCCAGTGAATTCAGTTTGCCTGTCAGGAATTGAGCTTGCAGGTGCACTTGATTGCTCAAGGCCGTGTTCAACAGGGCTATGGCTAACCTGCAGAGTGGGTAGGAATGAGTTCCCCCCTGCTTGTTTATATACCACATAACTGTGGTGTTGCCTGTCTTTACCAATTGTTGCCCTGGAAAGATAAGGTATTTGAAGGCCGTCAGTGCATTCTGTACAGCTAACATTTCTTTTTGATTAATATGCAGGTGCATTTGTTTTGGGCTCCATTTGCCTTGAACGCATTTGCCTGCTATGTGAGCACCCCACCCTAAATCTTTATGTTCTGCACAATCAGGAATCAACACAATTTTTTGTTTAATTAGTTCCATAATATGTTGCTGATACTTTAACATGTGAAACTGGCAATTTAAAGTCCTGATGGCAAGAGTAGCAGAGGTGTATACCTTCTTACCCAATCTGTCTAAAGCCCAAGAATCCCTGTCCGAAGGGGTAGGGTTTTTGGCTGTTGTAGCCTTAATGCCTTTAGGTCCCTGGGAAATAGTCTCTGGATCCGTAGTAGGATTCTTAAATAGAAATTTGTGAGAGCCAGGTACTCTGTAGTACCTGTCAGGTTTCCTGGGAGCTGGTGGCAAAGCATCAGGGGTAAGACTGGACTCCATGAAGACATCATCTACAATTTCCGGAACAGGAGGGATAGCTAGAGGCGTGTGCTGAGGCAAGTTTAAAAATTCCCAGAGTCTCTTTTTAGACTGTGGGTAGTCCTGGCACTCCCAGCAGAAATGCTCTCTGAGGGTATACAGGGTTTCACTGAAAGAAAAATTCACTGGTGGAGAAGCAGAGGGAATGGAATCCTCTGTATCAGAATCCTCATAGGTAGATAAAGGTATGTCCTGGTAATCAGAAGGGTCAGAGTCATCAGACTCATGCTCTGAAGAATCTGAAGGAAAATCAATTCTTTGTCTTTTAGACGGGGAAGTCTGGCTTCCCCTTATTAAAGTAATAAGGTCTTCAGCCATTCTAAGCATTTGTTTCTATGGCATGGGGGCCTGAGAATGCGCTTTGATCATCTGCTTCCTAGGCGTAGTGCGAAGTCTGGGCCTGAGAAATTCTGCACTTTTAGTTTAAAACGAAGTCGTTGGTTTAATATGAACATCGGAAGGCCTGAATACACCCTCAGAAGCCGGTGCCTGCACAGCGGCTCTGGACATCCAAGGTAGAGACATCCGCAGGTTCCATAGTCGAAGAACGATCTTGCGGCATACCAGACTCCAAATGGATCTCAGTAGAGGCCTGCGAATCTATAGAAGCAGATATCAGTGGCTGCAAAAGCACCTCACAGAGTACCTGCGGACTGGCGACTAGCTTAATGGAAGCGTCGTCAGCAGTTATGGATCTATTCGGTCTGTCTCTGTCTTTATCCTTACGCTTCTTCAGAACGATAGTCGGATGGCTTACTGGTGCCATATTGGAATACGGGGAACGAGAGCGAAAGAATTTAGTGACAAACATAGCCCGACGAATAGTTCGGGTGTTGAACAGGACACAAAACAGACAGCGAGGAATGTCGTGGTCTGGGCCTAAACAGGTGACGCAGTAAGAATAAAAATCTCTGTGAGGTATTTGCTTTCCACAGGAAAGACAATTATTAATTTTTTCCAACATTGGTTAGACAAAGAAAAAAGAAGGATTCCCCAATGGGGTACTTAGCTTTTAGAAGACTTCAGGTCTGAAACTCTAATAATGAAAATTTCAGGCAGCGGCCAACCGGCACTTGCGAACTGCTTCTGCTTCGGGCTCCACTCGGCAAGAAAAGCTGATGTAATGGCATCGGCTGCATGTTTTATACCCCTGACAACCTGACGTCATGGAAGAGGCGACAGCGTCCGATGCAGAAATCCCAAGACTCTGGTATTCGGGCCGACTGAGGTCTACCTGCAGGCAGATAACCCAAGTGTGATGACTGAAACAGTGAAACACGAAAAACATCAAATTGTCTCCTGTTTAAACCAGGGGAAATTCTGGCCAACATCTTATCAGTGTAGGACAAATGTTTGTCAGAACAATCGGAAAATCCATGAGATGGGTTAAAGACTGAGTTGACAGTGTCCACTACTATATCCTCATATGGTACCTTGTCAGGGGCATAAGGCAAAAATCAATGTGGCCATATGACCCAGAAGTCTCAGAACCATGGAGGCTGGAGGTTTGTGGCAGGAAAATAAAAATTATTTACTCACCATAAATGACAGATCTGTGTTATGTCTCCATTTGGATCAACCTGTGGGACATCGGATCTGACACCAGCCGATTCTAAAGACATTAGCCCATCTTGACTCATCTTCCTTACCCATAACTCCCCACGCCTCCATCAACTCCCCAGAGTTAAAATACAATATCCAATAGTCCCCACTTCCTCCATAAATGCAAGGGAAAACAGACAAGGAAATGCCAGACTCAAGTATAACGAAAGAACCCCTTGCTGTCCAGTCATCAGAGAGAGAAGACTTGCCAAATCAACAAGATCAGGGGCAGAAATGTAGGAAGGTGGAAAGGTTGAACCAGGAAGAGACAGGCAACATGGATCTATCATTATGGTGACAACGTAACTTTCGATTCAACCCATAGGACAGAGTCCTCAACCAAGACAATTCCTCGGGGAATTAAGGAAGGATACTCCACAACACGGCAAAACCAAAAGAAGCCCTGGACCAGGATTGAATATCTAGCTTATAATGAGACACAAAAGTATGGTAGCTCAACCAAGTAGTAGTTGGGCAAATATCATCCATAGACCTCTAGAAAGAAAAGCTGTAGAAGTAGTTACAGCCCTAGTTCAATGAGTTTTAGAATTTTGTAGAAAAATCTTGCCTTTCAGAGAACATGCAAACAAAATACAATCTGAAAGCCACTTGGATAATGTCACTTTAGAAACAGGTGAGCCCAGCCTGGATTTTGAAGAGAAGACAAACTACTGGCTAGACTTCCTGAAAGACTTGGTACGGTCATAATAAAATTTTTGCCTATGCACATCCAAACAGTGCAGAAGGTATTTGCCTTTGTTGGAAAGGGGGGACGACACGAAGATAGATGGAGCTGTTGAGGTTATTCACCATATTTATTCTGGGTAAGTGTCCACGTGACGAGGAACCCTGTTCTTATGGAAACTTACTAGAGGAAAAATCAAATGCTTGCAATTCTGAAACACTTCTGGCAGATGTAATTTCCACCCAAAACAAGGTTTTCCAAGACAATAACTTCAAATACGAGACTGAAGGTTAAGGGGGGGGGGGGGGCAGTCAGAACCTGAAGAATGAAAGAAGACCCAGGGGGAAGTGATCAGATCCCATACTGGTGGATGAAAAAGAAAAGTACCATTAAGGAAAGCTTTGGAAATCTTCACATAAGCTAACCGTACCTTGACTGTAGAGAAGCTAGTGTTCGAGCCAAACAGCTCAGCTAGAAATGCAAAACTGACTCTAAGGGGGGCCAAGATGGAATCAAGTCCCTGAGCCTCCAACCCACAAAACCAATCTCTTCAATTTACCGCTATACATTTTTCTAGTGGATTCTTCGAGAACAGGGCAATATATGAACCACTGCTTGTGAAAGCTTGGGATTCCTAGCCACCAAGAGAATTGGAGGAGCCATGTGATAAACTTGAGGGACTGGTGACTGGGGGAAATCCAGCCCGGCTGGATGAGAGAGGAGATCAGGAATGGGATCCAACACCCATGGTGGGGGTACTTCAGAAGAGACCAAAGGAAGGAAAACCACACCTGGTGAGGTCAAAAAGAGGCAATGAGGATCAGTGAGGATCTGCAATAGGCTGCTTTTTGAAGAAGCTTCACTATCAGGGGAACCTGTGGAGTAAACCTGAAGGACACCTGGGGACCAAGCAAATGTCAGAGTATACCGGGATGCCTATCCCAGAGGAGGAACAAGGGCATAACAGTAGTCACACCTGGTGTTAGACAGGGACACAAACAGGTCACAATCACAGACAGGTGCCCCAGCGCTGAAAAATCTGAGCTGCCACTGTCAGATGTAGGGACCACTTGTGAGGCAATAGAATACTCCTGCTGAGGCTGTTGGCCAGAATGTTGGGACTTCCCCAAGATATGTGCTGCCACCAGAAACCACTTGAGAAGAGATCGCCCACTGCCAAAATCCTCATGGCCTCCTAACAAAGAGAGTAAGAACATGTTCCCTCAGTTTGCTGAGATACCAGATGACATACATGTTTGTCCATCTGTACTACCATGAAACTTCTGGGGAGGGCATCCTGAAAAGCCTGCAACACTATGAAGACCACTCATCTCTTCCAGAAAGTTAATGTGAACCTTTGCAGAAGTCTGGGACCCTTGAACAGTCCTCCCTTAAGAATTCCCCACCCCACCCACGGAGGAAAGTGTCTGTGGTGATCGTGGCCAAAGGAGAAGGAATTACAAACTGTCTCCCTTGTATTACTACTGAAGACTGCAACCACCACTGAATCTGCTCATAGACTGTAACCACCACTGAATCTGCTCATGATATGCTCTCATTAGCTGCACTGGGAAAAGTAATGGCTGCATTAGAAGGGACCACTGAACGACCAATGTCCATTGCTGGGGCCTCATGCAATATCTGGCTAGAGGAACCAGTCCTATCAATGTTGTCATGATCCAAAAGCTTTACAAGTGTGTAAGCTGGAGGCTTGGGAATGCCCAAAAACTTTGGAGCTTGGGCACCGGCAATCTGATGGACCATGTCCAGATGACACTCTATGAACTCTAAGACTTGTACAGGCTGAAAGCTCAATTTGCGGTAACTGAATGTGTTGCTCAAGTTGTCACATAGTTGAAGTAGAGAATCCCTGGCTGAAATCACGATGCCTTTGTGGAAGCAGTAAAGAGCCAATTGTCCAGGTACGGGAAGACATGAAATTCCTACACCTGGAGCCAGGCTGAGACCACTACCATGCACTTGGTAACACAGTGGGGGGGGGGGATGTGGTGAGACCAAAATGATAGCAGAGCCCTAAACTAATGGTGACTGGCTCCCAGATGGAGGCGAAGGAACCTCCAAGAATGCCGATCTATCTTGATGTGATAGTAGGCATCTTTGAAGTCTACTGATCACATCCAATCATCCTTTCTCTGAATAGGTAATATGGACTGCAACGAGATTATCTAAAACTTGGTCTTAACAGACTGGTTCAGCTAAGGTCCTTTTTTCTTTTGCACTAAAAAGAATCTGGAATAAACCCCGATACCATCTGGTCTGGCAGGATCTCTCAGATGACTATTTGTGGACAGCTGTTGGATCTTTGCCACTATGAAGCATCTCTGATGGGGTGGAACATTTGGGAGATATTTTAGGAGACCTTTTATAACTTCTGTAAAGGGGATAACATAACCTCTGGATATCACACTCAACACCCAGGCATCTGAGGCAATAGCCTTCCAAACTTTGGGGTGGAGAGCTAGACGACCCCCAACTGCCTTCAGAGGCAAGCAGTTGAGCAAACTTTTAGGATCACTGAAAAGGATGCCAGCTAAAGCCCCATGGAAGCCCCGATTCTACGGACAGCCTTTGACCCTAGAGCAGCATCAGTTATGATCCCCCTTCTGACTCGGGAGGAACCTTCTGGAAGGTTCTGCAAGGTGGGAAGTTTCAAAGCCCCCATGCTAAAGGACAACACTGTCCGAGCTGCAAAATCCTTTACTAATGCACTCTACGGGCATCTACAAGAATGCATGGATCATGCTATCCCAAACAAAACCAAGTCTCACTCCTCCAAGAAAAGGAAACCATGTCTGGTGGACCCCTGCCATAAACAAGCTATACAATAGGAAGAGGAAACTAGTACATAAGAGAGTAAAATCCCAAGAAGGGAAGACATCCCTGATCAGTATCAGCAAGAACTACTACGTTCCCTCATAAAATCATCCATGGCTAGCTTCGAAAGAAAAATTGCCATGGACTCCAAAGATAACCACAAGGCAATCTTTAGCTATGTCAAGAATCAAAGTGGCAATTCACAGATCTGCTTGGAGTTAGTGCAGAATGGCACAAAATACACTGAACAGACAGATATAGCCAACATCCTGGCAGACAGGTTCAGTGCAAACTTCACCCCCCACCTCCAAAAGGGCCCATAACTATACCAGAAGAATGTAGTGCCCCTGAAATCACAGACCACCCTCTCCAAAGCCAAACACACAGCATCAATGGGACCGGACAGTGTTCCAGGCTGCGTCCTACACGAGCTCAAAGATGAACTAACCCCTCACCTAAACACACTGTTTAAACTCAGCCTCTCCACAGGCTACGTGCCCACGGAGTGGCGCACAGCAACAGTTATTCCACTCCATAACGGACCCCGGGAACTATAGCCCTATAAGCTTAACTAGCTTGGTCTGCAAAACTATTGAGTGCATCATCATGGATCTCATTAACAGAGACATTGGGAACATCCAAACACTGGACCCTACCCAGTTCGGCTTTGTTAAAGGCAGATTATGCCTCTTAAACCTGGTGGACTTCTTTGAGACCATTACCAAGGCTATAGATGAGGGGATGGTGGCCCACACAGCCTACCTAGACCTCGCAAAGACCTTCAACACCATTCCCCACTCAGTTATTATAGACACCATTCCCCACTCAGTTATTATAGACAATCTCACCAGCCTGAACATAAACCCCTATGTCACGAGATGGGCTGCCAACTGGCTAATGGACAGGACCCACATGGTAAGAGTTGCGGGAGCTAGGTCTGACTCTAAACTGGTTACAAGTGGCATTCCCCGGGGCTCAGTCCTCGGACCCCTCCTGTTCAGCATATACGTCTGAGAGGTACAGGCAAGCACAGGAGGACTATGGCTGACCAAGTTCGCAGACAACTGCAAACTAGGGGCTATAATTGACTCTCCATCTGACACAGACATCCTCCAAAAGGGTCTCACTGAGACAGATACCTGGTGTCAAAACCATGGCCTCAAGCTAAACGTCAAAAAGTGCATAGTCATCCCCTTTGGAAAAAACAAAGTACCCACAAACTACCACATAGGTGGCAGCCCCCTAAATACAGAAAATGTAATAAGGGATCTGGGGACCCACGAAGATGGTAACCTCTCCTTTGATAATCACAATTCCAAAGTAGTTAGAAAATCCTTCTATGTAGCCCACCTAATCACAAAAGGGTTTGCATCCAGATCGAAAAAGGTCATTGGGCCCCTCCACGCATCACACATCAGACCCATCACAGAGTACAATGCCCCATTTGGGATGTACCTTACAAGACACCTGCAACAACTGGAAAGACCACAGAAGTACCTCATCAAGAGGATCACTAGCCTCAAGCAGATGCCCTATGCAGCTCGACTGAAGAAACTCCAGCTGTACTCGGTTGCATACCACCTACTCAGAGGTGATCTCTGCCTGACATACAAGGCCATGTCCAACCCAGAATTGATGGACATGCTCCACCTAAAGAAATCCATATCCCCTCAAGCCACACACTCCAGGGATCGAAATCTCACCACAGCAAAAAATAGGACGTGCTGGAAAGATAGATTCCTGTCCCAGAGACTTCCCATGCTCGGGAACAAGATTCCGATCTACATTAGGCAGAGCTCCTCGCTAACCCTCTTCAAGAGAAACCTTGATGAGTGGATGGGAAACAGAAAGCTTATCCCAGGGTTCACTTCAATGGCTCTGCTGGACAGAGACACAGGAAACTAATGTAAGGGGGCGGCAAAAGCCAAAATATTCCGGCTAGGCTTATAAATGCCTTCGGGCAGATAGCCTAGTACCTACCTATGAACCTATAAGACAGGCTAAAAGCTTTACAATTGGCCAGTGTCAGATGAGAAGTCCTACAGGTTGAATCCAGATGCAGCAGACAACATTGGATGCAAATGATTCAGTTCTGCACAAAGGGAACTCGCACCGAGAGCTGAAAGCAAGGCTATTTGGGACACTATTTGAAGGACACTCTATGAATGCCAAATTTTGAAATGGCTGTAGACTGGATTTCTCACAGTTTATTGTGATTCTTAAAGACAAGCACAACTGCAGTAATAAGAAGTTATGTACCTACCATAAAGTTCCATGTTAGTTGTCTTCTCTCGCCTTCTTTCTTGCTGGATGGGTTCGGAGCCGATCCTCGGCTCCGACTCGGCACTTACTAAGCTCGAGAGCTAATTTTATCAGCTTGAGGCAACCCTATATCCCATGATGCAAAGCGGAGACTACCCAGATCTCGTTTGGTAGCTAAGGAAATTATGGAATATATTCTTCCAACTGTAGAGGAGGAAGAAAAGGTAACAATACTAAAAATGACAATCATAATCATCATAATCCTCTGAAAGGGATCAACCTAATCTAGTGACACTAGAAGCTTATTAGCTAAAAAAAAAAAGGCTAAAACCTCTTAAGAGAAAAGGCATAATCTTCTCGGTCTGACCAGGCTAGGGGGATGGAGGGCGGGACGCAAGAAAGAAGGAGAGAGAAGACAACTAACATGGAACATTATGGTAGGTACATAACTTCTTAATGTTAAGTTGTCAATCTCGCCTTCATTCTTGCTGGATGGGACCGCGTCCCTAGCACCTCTATCCTGGATGGCGAATATCATCCATTGTAGAAGACGCATGTAAAAGCGGGCAAAGGGAAGAAGTGTTATGGCGGCCGCCATAAGACCCAATTCTTTCAGAGGAAATCTGGCCTGAATTTTGTTGCCGAGAAGAATCACCTGGACGTAACTTTGAATGTCCAAGATACTTTGGTCTGTTAACTTTGCTGAAAGTTATACGGTGTCCAAATTTGCGGCTATAAAAGTAATAGATTGACAAGGCGACAAGGCAGATTTTTGAAATTTATAGAAATCCATAGCCCTCTGCAAATGTGAATGGTGCAATCTCTGGCTTGGAGAAGTTGATGCCTGGTGGTGGCAGTGAGGAGCCAGTCGTCTAGATATGGAAACACCTGGAATCCTTGACGTCTCAGGTGAGCCGTAACCGCTGCCATACATTTGGTGAACACTCTGGGGGCTGTAGTGAGTCCAAAGGGCAGGGCCCTGAATTGGAAGTGACTGGTCCCCAGCCGAAAGCAGAGAAATCTTCTGGAGCGCCTGTGAATTTTATGTGATAGTACGCATCCTGAAGATCTACCGAGCACATCCAATTGTCCTTGCCCAGAAAGGGTAGAATGGACTGAAGCGTGACCATCCAGAATCTTGTTTTCTTTACAAACTTATTTAGATTGCTCAGATCTAATATTGGTCTCCAGTCCCCTGTCTTTTTTGGTACTAAAAAGAACCTTGAGTAGATTCCGGATCCTATTTGGTCTGCTGGGACTGGCTGGATGGCTCTTTTTGCTAGCAGTTTTGATATCTCTGGTACTGCTAAGTTCCCTTAGACGGGTGGAACGTCTGGAAGGGTTCCCTTTTGCTGAATTGGGGTTTGAATAAAGGGAATTTTGTAACCCTCGGATATAATCGACTGTACCCATTTGTCTTGAGAAAGGGAAAGCCAGGCTATTGGGTACAGCGATAATCTTCCCCCGACTGCCTCCGAAGATGGACAATCGGGCAACATCTCAGGGATGCTGGAAGGGTTTGTCAGAAAGAGGCTCTCTGCTACCCTGATTCTGCGGACCCCCTCTGCCCCTAGGGTGGCGTCTGTTGTTACCCCCTCTGCCTCTGGGGGTAAACTGACCTCGTGCGTCAGGCGTGACTCCTTGAGATTTGCAGAACCACATTTTCCCTCCCTTCTGACCTTTTGGGTAAGGTCTTGAAGGGGTGGAGAAACGGACTCCTACGGCAGAAAGAGTCTTGCCATCTTGTTCGCATCTAGTCAAAGTGTCTTTCACTTGAGGGTCGAACCATCAAAAGGGGAGTTTGTGAAGGACGCCTTGAAGGGGTCTGCAAAATTACAAAGCCGCATCCAGGACTGACGCCTTAAAGCCACTCCTGTGCCTGCGGCCCTACTCGCTCCATCGGCTGCATAAGAAATGAGCCGCATGGAGGAGTTAACAATGGAGTTTAGGATTCCTAGCTGTGAGCTAATCTTATCCTGAGACCCAGCAGCTGACGGATCCTGTAAAACTTCTTCCAACTCTTTAAGAACATCTCTTTGAAGGCGGGTGAAGTGACACAAGTAGTTCAGCGATCGCATGGCAAAGGTCGCTGAAGAAAAAATCCGCTTGCCGTACCTGTCCATAGTCCTAGAATCCTTGTTAGGAGGATGGACAGGTACTGAAGGATCATCTAGTTCCTTCTTGGTGGCTGCAGCCACCACCATGGCATCAACCGGGACACCTTTTGTCAAATATTGCCTATCAGGTGGGACCATAATGAATTTAGAAGGCCTCCTAGGAATAGGTTCCACCGAATCCGGGGTCATCCACGCCTTCCGAGCCACCACGTCCATAAGAGGGTCGAAAGGCAGAGACACCCAGGAGGTGGAGGGTCGAGATCCGAACGCCTCCAGGTATACTGACTCGTCCTCGGAAGGATTAAGGGAGGGCCAGTTCCCCCTCTGCTTAAGGAGTTCAAGGATGTCTGAGAAAGAGACATCCTCAGAGGAAGACCTTGGGGATCCCTCAGACTCATTCAAGTCAGTATCAGATGTAATAGACTCGGGGGAGTCTAGATGTTTCCTCTTACATGTCCTCTTACAAGGAGGTTCACCTGACAGATCAGGAGAAGCCTCGGAAGAGGAATATATTCCCAATGGGGAAACCTGAGGCATTGGATCTCTGGGTCCGGGAGCAAGAGAGTGGGAAGAGACGTCAGCAGGCACTGTAGTGGGAGGAGCTGATGGAACTGACCGTTTACTATGCCCAGGGGCTAGTACACTCCTCATCACCTCGAAGGCTACCCCATCAGAGAGACCAGAAGGTTCCCGCTCCGAAGAGATAGGAACTCCAGGCCTCACCGAGAGGGAAGGCTCCGAGGCAGATGTCGGGGCTGAGCTCACCAATGCCGAAGCCCCGAGGGGGAGAACGGGGTCGGACAAGGGTCCGATGCCACTCGCCCCCTCGGAGCAGACGAGGGAGACCAGACGTCCGGATCCCTCCAATGAAGGCCTCAAGGAGGAAATCTGAGCAGAGGACGACGGAGCCGAATGGGGTGGTATCGGCTTCGAAGCTATAACAGTCACAGCTCCGAGGAGCTCCGGCTCTGAGCTCTGTAAGAGAGTCGAAGGAGGAATGTTAGGTGGATGTGAAATAGCCACCGTCTGTTGAGACGGGGTATGGAGCATTTAGGCCAATGCCTGAGACTTTAATAGTCTACTCACCACTCTCGAGGTCGTGATCAGACAGCCTGGACGACAGAGAAGAACGGCTCCGATGGCTCCGCTCTGAGAGCAGGGGTGATCTCGGAGCCGAACGTATAGATTCCAATGAGGGGGATCGGGATCTCTTTTTAGAGATAGGTGGAGCCAAAGGAGCCAAGGATACGTCGGCTCCAGCCGGAGCCGACACGGAGTGTCCAGATCTGGCAGTATCGGCGCCGGATGGAGCCGATACTGTGACTTCTAAAATGGAAGGATCTGCTCCAGCCAGAGCCGATCTCGACACTGAAGAAGCAGAACCAGTAGCCGACGGCTTGGGATTTGCAGCCGAAGGCTTGACAGGTTTCGAGGGCTTCCCCGGAGCCGACTTAGTCGGGGAGCTCTCAGGCTTTAATAAGCCCCTCAATATTAATTTATTTCTGCGCTCCTGCAGGACTCTTGGGCTGAAGGCATGACAGATAGCACAAGAGTCCTGCAGGTGCAGAGGTCCCAGGCAGTAAACACAAGAAGTGTGACCGTCTGTCAGAGACATCTTCTAACAGCACGAGTCACACTTCTTGAAGCCTGAGACCTTTGTGTCCTTCGACATAACTGTGTCGAGGAAACACAAGTGACAAAGAAAACACAGACACACACACAAAAAACACCCAATCCAATAATCTAAACTAAACAGGGATACAACACACTCAAACATACACAGAATCCCTGACAGGAAAAATTTAGGAAAGGGGAAGGCCTAAGGCCTAACTTAGGGAAGGGGATAAATAACCCGAAAAAAAAGGGAACACTAACGGGAATAGGGTTAAAATAAACATCAAGGTTCACAAAACTAAGGTTATGAAATTTAAAAGGGATGAGACAAAGTCTTAATATGAAGAAAACTTACCTAGAGCTGGTAAAAGAGGCACCTCGTAAGCGAGCGGCAAACGAGATCTGGGTAGTCTCTGCCTTGCATCATGGGATATAGGGTTGCCTCAAGCTGGTAAAATTAGCTCTCGAGCTTAGAAGTGCCGAGTCGGAGCCGAGGATCAGCTCCGAACCCATCCAGCAAGAATGAAGGCGAGACTGACAACTTAACATCAACTGCTAAGCACTTGGTGAACACTAGGAGGGCAGTGGTGAGACCAAAGGATAGTGCTCTGAACTGGGTAATGACTGGCTCACTGCCAGAATCGCAGACATCTCCTGGACCATCTTACAATCATAAGAGCAAACACTCCAATGTAGAAGTCAAAGCCTGAATTGGCTAAGCCATCAGACCTGACCCTGGCAGTGGCAAGACAACCAGATCTGCATTCCCTGGATCCAAATGGCCCAACAGAGGTAGAACACTGGATACAGTGGACATCTCAGGTCTTTCACCCTGGCTAAAGGAAGAACAACCAAGTGAATCTGGGCCTGTAAGAAGGACCACATCAGTTGCTCCATATCTGTAGACCCTAGGCTCCCGGCCATGTGGACAGATCAAACAATTGACGCTACTGATGGGGGATTGGAGGCCTGCTGAACAGCAAATGGATCTGAACTGGTGGCGCTAAAATCCGATGCAGACAGGGAGAGGACTGTGGTGAACATTTCATAAGGAGAGGGAGAAAAATGAGAAGGAACCCTGTCTGAAATTGCCCCAGTAATCAAAAATGGACTGGGTATACTTGAAGCTGGGGACACCACCTTCCCCAACATTGGTGCTGCGGAAGACCAGGTCCAAGAAGCAGGGTCCAAGCCAGGCATCAACAAGCCTGGAAGCCAAAGGCCTTTGAATCTTCAGATTCAGCTGGTCAAAAGGAGGAATCCCCTTTTTGTGGTCTCCCTGTCCATGCTCTGCAATTTAGGTTCCTTAGGGCACTCCTTGACTAACCTCTGCTCACAACTTTTCACCTTTCTGGGGAGACTAGCCAGAAGATCTCTGGCAGGCAACAACCCCTTCAGAACTATTTTAGCCTCACGCTCATTCAGAGCCTGGGTACCTAAACCTGCACAAATGGAGCACTTGTCAGAGTGCGAGGTGCCAAGGCAAAAAAAACACCACCCATCTTATGCATCTTGGGACAGTAATTTGTCACCCCATGTCACACACTTTTTTATAAACCTTTCTCCTTGTCCATGCCAGGGAATGAAGGAATCACAGACAATAAGAAAAATCTACAAATCTAATCTAGCACCTAACTTGCATACAACTAATACAATGCTGTACACACTAAACTACCAAAGGGCGGGAACAAGACTAAAGCTACCTTCAAACCACACCTACCTTAACCCTATCGAACAATCTTAACAAATACTAGGGTAAAGGAAAGGGAATAAAAATATAGAAGTACAGTTTTGTACACTTACCATAAATGTAGATGTTAGAGAGTGTATTCACTGTTGCAGTCATTACATTTGGGTTATCTGCTTGCAGTAGCCCTCAGCTGGCCTGATTAACAAAGTCTTTGGTCCTGCGTCGGTTGCTGTCCCTTCTTCCATGACGTCAGGTCGTCAGGGGTATAAAACATGCAGCCGATGCCATTACATCAGTTTTTCTTCCCCCGGATGTCAGGTGCCCCCCTAATGGGGAGCAATCAAATATAAAAGCACAAAGATATACCTCCAACAAAAAAGCAAATACACCAAAAAGGCTTTTAAGCATAGTAAAGGAAAGTAGAGATATAGCCAAAAGAAGTTAGGGGGCTGGAGGGAGGGTAACCAGGACTGCAACAGTGAATACACTCTAACATCTACATTTATGGTAAGTGTACACAACTGTACTATGTTCTTCCTGTTTCACTGTTGCAGTCATTACATTTGGGCAGATTCCCAAAGATATGGTTGGGAGGAGGAATTAAGATAGCATTAAGGCCAGCTATAAGGCCCTGCAAGACTGCAGTGGCAAAGCCAGCTCTGGATTTAGAGAAAATTGGCAAATGATAATGCTTGCTGAAAGTATGTACAGAACTCCAGGTAGCAGCTTCTAGAATGTCCCTGGTAGGGACGCCTCTGAGAAAGGTTGTAGAGGTAGATGCAGCCCTGGTGGAGTGAGGTCTGATCCCCTGGGGGATAGGTTTTCCATGGTGCTTATAGCAGAAATTAATGCAATGGCTTATCCATTTAGAAATGGTTTGCTTTGAAATAGCCTTTCCCTCTGCCCCTGCAGCAAATGCCACCAGCAGTTGTTCAGATTTCCTTTGAGGTTTAGTCCTGTCCAAGTAGAATCTAAGTTGTCTGTGCACATCTAAGGAATGCAGTATCCATTCCCCTTTATTCTGTGGATTGGGAAAGAAGGTTGGCAAATGAATGGTCCGATTAAGAGCCACACTGGATACCACCTTGGGCATGAAGGATGGACTGGTTCTGAGGGGAAACCCTGTCCGCATAAAAGATGATGAAGGGCTCCACTGCCATAAGGGCCTATAATTCAGATACCCTTCTAGCTGAAGTGATTGTTAAAAGGAAAGCTGCTTTCCAAGAAAGACATTTTAAGTCTGCAGTAGCAGCTGGCTCGAAAGGATGTAGAGTGAGTTTCTCCAAGACAAAGTTAAGGTCCCAGGCTGGGGTTGGAGCTCTCCTGGGTGGTGGTCTCAAACTTTTGGCTCCTCTGAGGAACTGCCTGAGCAGTGGACGAGAGAAGAGGGGCGGTTCTGTGTTATAATGAACTGAAATGGCTTGAGGTGTGGATTTTAATGGAGGAAAAAGACAGGCCCTTGTGAAGCATCTCAGTTGAGTATTGTAAAATCTGAGGTAAACTGGGCGCTGCTGTGCTCATCCCTTGAGATTGATTCCAGGCACAGAATCTTTTCCACTTTTCAGCATAAGATTTTCTAGTACTAGGCCTCCTTGCCTCTAAAATGATATCCATAACAGGTTTGCTGAGGGATGGTAAAGGAAAGATTAAGTAATTAGTCAGGCTGCAAGGTTCAGTGTTAGAAGCTGAGGGTGCAGAATCTGGTTCTCCTGCTGAGACAGCAGGGCAGGAGTCTAAGCAGGTACCATGGAGATAACCGTGACACACTGCGCATGAGGGGGTGCCAGTGCTGGCGCGGCCAGTCTGGAGCAATCAAAATCATCCGTGGTTTGTCCTGTTTGATTTTTAGTAGTACTTTGGAGAGCAGACGCAGAGGGGGGGGGGCATAGACAGACAGGTTTTTTCCAGCTGAAGGACAGGCATCCACTTTCCAGGCTTGTTTGTGGGGAGTCCTTCTGCAAAATTTGTCCAATTGGTAGTTCTGGGGAGAGGCAAACAAGTCTATATCTGGGTTCCCCCATTTGCTTGTCAACATGTTAAAAATCCTTGGTTCCAGTTTCCACTCGTGTGGGTCCATAAGGTTTCTGCTTAGTCCATCTGCCAGTGTATTTAATTTTCCTGGAGGAAATTGAGCTTGTAGGTGCACATGGTAGCTCAAGGCTGTGTTCCATAATGCCATGGCTAGTCTGCAGATGGGGTTAGAATGTGTACCCCCCTGCTTGTTTATGTACCACATAACAGTGGTGTTATCCTTCTTTACCATTAGTTGTGTTGGAAGAATGTGGGTCCTTGAAGGCTGTCAAAGCATTCTGTACAGCTAACATTTCTTTTTGATCGATATGCAGGTGCATTTGACTTGGGTTCCATTTGCCCTGAATGCACTTCCTTGCCATGTGAGCCCCCCATGCATAGTCTGATGTGTCTGCTGTTAGGATTAGGGTGGCAGGGGGTGGTGTGAAAGGTAGTCCCTTGTTTTGGTGGCAGGCCTCTGCCCACCAAAGGAACTCTAGGCGTAGGCAAGGTATGATACGAATCATTGTTTTCAGGTCTTGAAAATGTTGACACAATAGGCTTTTTTAGATACCACTGTAGTTTCCTCATATACAGTCTTGCATAAGGAATTAGAAGAATGCAGGAGGCCATGAACCCCAAGGTTTGCAGTATTTGTCTTGCAGATAGCAGGGATTTTGGGGCCACTTGTTTGAAGTAGTTTGTTAAATGAATTTGTTTCTCTGGTGTGAGGTAAGCCATCTGGGATGTTGTATTCAAGCTTGCTCCCAGGAATATAACTTGTTGACAGGGTACCAGGTGTGATTTCTTTTCATTTATGGTGTACCCCAGACAAGTTAGAACCCTTTGTACAAAGGCCAGATGATTCAAAAGTATGTCCTGGCTTTCTGCCTGAATTAGACAATCGTCCAGGTATGGGTATATCTGAATATTTCTTTGCCTGCAAAATGCAATAACTGGAGCTAGGCACTTTGTCTTATCTACTGCGCCCAGGATATTCGCAAAGGGCAGTGCAGAGAACTGATAGTGCGTGCAGCCTGCTTTGAAGCGTAGGTATCTTCTGCAAGACTCCCTGACTGGGATGTGCAGGTATGCTTATTTTAAATCTAGTGTTGCCAACCAGGCATCTTTGCCTAGCACAGGAAGTAATTGGTGAAGAGTCAGCATCTTGAATTTTGGAATCTCTAAAAAGGTGTTTAGAGTAGACAGGTCCAGGATAGGACGTCATGAATTGTCTTTTCTGGGTACCAGGAAAAGTCTCGAGTAGAAATCTTGTCCCTTTTCCTCTTCTGGTACCAGTTGAATAGCCCCCATGCTTAAGAGACCAAGTACTTGTTTTTGGGCAAATAAAACAATGTTTTTGGGCCTCTGCTCACTGATTTGGGGGGTAGGTCCGGCCACCCGCTTGGTGTTGGCAACGTGTTGAAGTGAAATCTGTATCCCTGGGACATTATTTAAAACCCATTTGTCCTGGGTAATGAGTTCCCAATTCTTTGCATGAAGAGCAATCTTTCCCCCCAAAGGGGAAGTCAGTTGATCAGTGCTTGGAAATTTTAAAAGGAAGGCACTGAGACAGTTTACCAAAGGGGGGAGTCTTATTATTCCCAGATTTGGAAGTGGAGGCCCCCCACTGCTTAGTTCTGCGTCTCCCCTGGGACTGAAATCTGGGGTTTTTGCTGCATCTGGGTTTGGCTCGAGAAGACCTGGAAGGGGCTGGACAGGACCAATTCTTAGAGGAACAGTGCCTACTAAATCTAGGAGGCTGAACTTGTGAAAAAACTAACAGTTTGCACAGATTTAGCTTTATCTTCCATCTTTTCAAGAACTTCCTCAGCCTTGTTGTCAAAGAGGCGGTCCCGATTTAAAGGAGCATCCAACAATTTAGCTTTAACATGAGCAGGCAAAGATTGCTCCTTGAGCCAAGCATGCCTTCCGAGTACAGACACAGTAACAGCAGCCCTAGAAGAGGCCTCTAATGAATCAAAACCACATTGCAAAGTATGTTTTCCAACTTGTTCAGCAGAATGCATTAAATCCTGTAATTCTTTATTTTCCACACAGTCAGGAATCATCATTTTCTGTTTAAGCAGTCCAATAACATATTGCTGATACTTTAACATATGAAACGGGCAGTTTAAAGGTTGCAGAAGTGTAAACCTCCTTACCCAATCTATCCAGCACCCTGGAGTCTCTATCCGAAGGGGTCGGATTTTTAGCAGTAGAAGCCTTAATGCCCTTTGGCCCCTGTGAAATAGTCTCTGGATCTGCAATAGGATTTTTATAAAGGAACTTGTGGGACACCGGGACCCTGTAGCATCTGTCTGGTTTTCTGGGAGCAGGAGGCAGGAAATCAGGGACCAAACTAGATTCCGAGAAAGCATCATCAACAATGTCTAGTACAGGAGGAATAGCTAAAGGCCTATGCTGAGGTAGGAGAAGGCAATCCCTAAGCCTCTTTTTTGAATCAGAAAAATCCTGGCTTTCACAGTGGAAATGCTCCCTTAGAGTATGTAAGGTTTCCCCAAAAGAAAAATCCTCAAGAGGGGAAGCAGAGGGAATTGAGTCCTCTGCATCAGAATCTTTTATAAGTAGATAAGGACAAATCCAGATCATCAGAAGAATCAGAAAAAAACAGAATCCTCAGCAGAAGATTCATAATCAACTTCAGTCCTAGACCTCTTAGAAGGGGGATTGGCTACCCCTGATTAGAGTTATTAGATCTTCAGCCATTCTTATCATTTGTTTTTTAAGCATAGAGGTCTGAGCATGTGGCCTGGGCGTCGTTTTTTTAGGCATGGATCGAGATTTAGGCCTAAGTAAAAAAGGAGGCATCAGTTTAATATGCAAGGCCGTAGGCCTGAATACACACTCAGAAGCCAGTGCCTGCACAGCGGCTCCGGACCCATCCAAGGTAGAGACATCCGCGGGTTCCATAGTTGAAGCATCTCGCGGCATACCGGACTCTGAATGGGTCTCAGTAGAGGCCTGCAAATCAGAAGTAGCGGGTATCAGGGGCTGCGAAAGCGCCTGAGTACCGGCGAACTGGTGACTAGCTTAGGAGAAGCGTCGTCGGCAGTTTTGGACCTCGGCGGCCTGTCTCTGATTATCTTTGCGTTTTTTCAGAATCCCGGTAGTCGGATAGCTAACAGACAACATTTCTGGATAATTAAACCAAGAACCGAAATATTTAGTGGCGAAAATATACAGATGACGGATATACAGATGACGGATAGTGCGCTGATTAAAGCACAAAACCGACAGCAAGGTACGTCGTGGTCAGGGCCTAGGCAAGGAATACAGTACGAATTAAATTTTTAATGAGGTATTTGCTTTCCACAAGTAATGCAATTATTAACTTTTACGGACATCGGTAAGGAGCAAGAAAAAGTTTCCCCAATGGGGTACTTAGCTTTTGTTGAAGACTTCGGTTCTGAAACTCGAAAACTTCAGGAGTCAGCCGACCAGCACTTGCAAACTGCTTCTGCTTCGGGCACTGCACGGCAAGGAAGACTGGTGTAATTGCGTTGGCTGCATGTTTTATACCCCTGACGACCTGACGTCATGGAAGAAGGGACAGCAACTGACGCAGGACCCAAGACTTTGTTAATCAGGCCGACTGAGGGCTACCTGCAAGCAGATAACCCAAATATAATGACTGCAACAGTGAAACACAAAGAACATCTACACTAAACCACACAATGATACAGAAACCCACAGCATAGCTCACAATCTACCTGCAGTCCATGAAGGTGGTAAATGAGATCTGGGGTAAGATGACAGAGCAGGGTATCATGGGTAGGGGAGACGGAACTCCAGGGCTTAAGTCTTTTGGATTTGGCTAGTCCAAGAACAGAGTCAGATCAGACCACCCAAAGGTTGAAGACGGACAAAAAAGCTATCAGATCTTGTGTTACAGCTTACTTGTAAAGAAAGGCATGCAAAAACAAATGCTTTAAGACAATCAGTAAAGTACAGTTTTGTACCCACCATAAATGTAGATGTCCGATAGATATGCAACTGCAGTCGTAACATATGGGTTGTCCTGCCTCAGGCAGCCCTCGGTCGGCCGGATTCCAAAGTCTGGGTCCGACGTCGGCTGATGTCGCATTTCTCTCCGACGTCAGAGCGGCTGGAGTATATAAGCATCAGCCGACGCCATTTTCTTCAGTGTTTCTTGCCCCAGATGCCAGGTGCCCTCCAAGGAAGGCTGTAATCAAATTGGAAGACAAAAACAGGATTCCAGACAAATAAGTAAGCAATAAACAGATACACCATAACAGATATCCCCAGCTAAGAGAAACAGGGATAGGAGTGGACCCAAGGCATAGAGGGGTATGGAGGGAGGGAAATCCGACTGCAGTTGCATATCTATCGGACATCTACATTTATGGTAGGTACAAAACTGTACTATGTCCTTCAAGAATGCAACTGCAGTCATAACATATGGATTGAATACCATAGCTTAGCTGGGGGAGGAGGAATGCTCTAGGAAAGAGATGGTGTGGCAATCAAACCCTGCAGGACTGCCAAGCAAAGCCTGCTCTGGATCTGGAGTATAAGGGAGATTGTAGTGTTTGGAGAATGTATGCACGGAGCTCCATGTAGCAGCTTCTAGAATGTCTTTTGTAGGCACCCCTCTTAGGAATGCTGTAGAGGTGGCTGTAGCTCTGGTGGAGTGTGGTCTGACATTGGCTGGAACATTCTTCCCATGGAAGGAATAACAAAATCTGATGCAATGTCCAATCCATTTTGAAATGGTCTGTTTGGAAATTGCTTTTCCTTGTACTCCAGGGGCGTAAGCTACAAAAAGCTGATCAGACTTCCTGCTGGTCTTGGTTCTGTCCAGGTAGTAGCGAAGTTGTCTGTGAATATCCAAAGTATGCAACAGTCTTTCCCCTTTGCTCTCAGGATTGGGGAAGAAAGTAGGCAGGTGAATAGCTTGATTTAAAGAAACCCTAGATACCACCTTTGGCATAAAAGTAGGGTTGGTTCTTAAGGAGACCCTGTCTCTGTGAAAGATTATGAACGGTGGTATTGCCATTAGGGCCTGTAGTTCCGAAACCCTTCTTGCTGAGGTAATTGCCAACAGGAAAGCTGTCTTCCATGAGAGAAATTGTAAGTCCACTGAAGCTGCTGGCTCAAAGGGAGGTAGAGTCAGTTTTTCTAGGACAAAGCTGAAGTCCCAAGCTGGCAATGGAGCCTTTCTTGGTGGCTTAATGTTCTTGATTCCCCTGAGGAATTGCCTTAAAGGATGTGAAAACACAGGCGGATCAGTGTTATATCTAGCTGAAATAGCTGAAGCATGTATCTTTATGAAAGAATATGAGAGTCCATTCTGTAGCATATCTACCAAATATTCCAGGATGAGTGGGATGTTCAACAATGATGCATCATGTCCCTTGCTGGCATTCCAAATGCTGAATCTCTTCCATTTTGCTAGGTAAACCTTTCTGGTGGATGGTCTTTGAGCTTCTGTTAATATCCGCTGAACTTCCTTGGAGAGAGATAGATTGAGGTTATTCATGGGATCTCCCAGGCTGTTAGCTGCAGCGTCTGAAGGTTTGGATGCACTGTTTTGAAGTTGTGTTGAGTCAAAAGTAGGGGCCATTGGGGAAGAGCCCACTTTTTGTTGTGACATATGCTCCGTAGTAGTGGATACCAGTGTTGTCTTGGCCAGTCTGGAGCTATCAGGATTCCCTTGGGCCTCTCTGCTTTGATCTTTAGTAATACTGTGGTCATCAGTGGCAGAGGAGGGAATGCATAGATTTTTAGGAAGTTCCAGTTGAATGAAAGAGCATCTATTTTCCAAGCTTGTGGATGATATGTCCTTGAACAGAATTTTTGTAGATGATGGTTGAGGTGGGAGGCAAATAGGTCTACTTCTGGCCTGCCCCATGTCGAGGTGAGTTGTGTGAAGATTTTCGGATGTAACCTCCACTCGTGTGGATCTATTAAATTCCTGCTTAGGCTGTCCGCCAGCACATTGTCTTTGCCTGGAACAAACTGGGATTGCAACTGTATGTTTAGGCTCAGTGATTTTTCCCAAAGATTCATTGTCAGTCTGCAAAGGGGGTAAGAATGGGTGCCCCCTTGCTTGTTTATGTACTACATCACAGTGGTGCTGTCTGTCTGTATTAGTAGATGGCCTTGCTGAAGTTGTTGTTGAAAGGCCTCGATGGCATGCATTACTGCCAGCATTTCCTTTTGGTTTATATGCAGATGTGTTTCCTTTGGAGACCATTGTCCTTGTATACATCTGCCCTCCATGTGCGCCCCCCATCCAAGGTCTGAGGCGTCTGTGGTCATGATCTGTGTTATCTGAGGTTTTTTGAATGACATACCTATGTTTGCCTGGCTTACCGAGGCCCACCATAGGAATTCCTTTTGTAGGCATGGAATGAGCGGTATGGTGGTCTCTAGGTTGTTGCTGTGCTGAGACCATAGGCTTTTTAGGTACCATTGAAGCTTTCTCATGTGTAGTCTTGCTAATGGGACCAGGAGAATGCAGGATGCCGTGTAACCCAGGGCCTGTAGGAATCTCCTTGCAGTCATCTGGGTGAGTTTTGCCAAACCTTTGAAATAATGAATTAACTTCTCTTGCTTGTCTTCTGTCAGGTAAGCCATTTGAGAGGCTGTGTCTAGATTGGCTCCTAAGAAGGTTATTTGCTGGGATGGCTGAAGTCTTGACTTTTGGAAGATGACTGTGCATCCCAGAGCCTGTAGCAATTGTATGACATAGTTCAAGTTTTTTGTCAAAATCAATTTGTCGTCCGCTTGTATGAGGCAGTCGTCCAGGTACGGGTAAATTTGGATCCCCTGGAGCCTGCAATGAGCAATTACTGAAGCCAGGCATTTTGTGAATACTCTGGGCAGTAGATAAGCCAAATGGCAATGCTGAGAATTGATAATGCTCTGGCCCTGCAAGAAATCTGAGGTATCTTCTGCAGCTGTGTCTGATAGGGACATGCAGGTATGCCTCCTTGAGGTCCAGAGTAATCAGCCAAGACCCCTTGCCCAGCATGGGAAGGAGTTGCTGTAGAGTCAGCATTTTGAACTTTGGTACTATGAGAAAAGTGTTTAATGCGGACAAATCCAGTATTGGTCTCCACTGAGTTTCTTTTCTTGGAACAAAGAACAGTCTTGAGTAGAACCCCTGGCTTTGTTCTTGTTGTGGAACTCTTTCTATTGCTTTGATCTGAGCAATCAGAGAAATTTGCTTGATAGCCTCCGCCCTCTGGTTTTGTGGTAGGTTTGGCATGCCTTGTTTTCTTGGTAAGGTATGAAAGTGGAACCTGTAACCTTGGTCTACAATGTCCAAAATCCATTTGTCCTTTGTCAATCTGTGCCAATTATCTGAAAACAGAGATAATTTTCCGCCCAAGGGTGCTTCTATTTGCTCCTTGGTCAGCGGAAGTAGAGGAAAGTCATTGAGATTGTCCCTGTGGGGCAGGGGAGACCCGTGTCACTTCTTTGGTTTGCTGGTTGCCATTGTCGTCCCCTGTAAGAACCTCTGCATTGTCCTCTTCCTCGGCCACGCCTGTTTTTACCCCTTTGAAATCTTTCAGGATTAGGAAAGGACCAGTTTTTAGAAGGCCAATTCCTGCTGAATCTGGGTGGCTGAACCTGGAGGAAGTCTTTGACCGTCTGAACTGATTTTGCTTTTTCCTCGATGGACTTTAACACATCTTTAGCATTAGCACCAAAAAGCTTGTTCTTTTCCAAGGGTGCATCAAGGAGTTTTGCCTTAACATGATCTGGCAGAGGTTGTTCTTTTAACCATGCATGTCTACGAATGACTGACCCTGTCACAGCTGCCCTACATGAAGCTTCCAATGCATCATATCCACACTGCAGGAAGTGATTGCTGACTTGCTGAGAATTATGTACAGCTTCCTGCAAAGACTTCCTGTCTAAAGGTTCAGGAGAGGCCAATGTTTTCTGTAAATCATCTAACAGGTAATCCTGATATTGAAACATATGAAAGAGGCAATTCACAGCTCTCATAGATAAAGTAGTGGAGGTATAGACCTTTTTCCCCCATCTCTCTAAGGACCTAGCTTCCCTGTTGGAAGGCAAAGGATTTTTGGAAGTGGATGCCGAAACCCCTTTAGGTCCCTGAGAAATAGTTTCCAAATCAACAGCATGGGCCCTAAAGAAATGAGAATGTGTTTCTGGGACCCTATAATATCTGTCTGGCTTGGCTGGAGCAGGAGGAAGAGTATCCGGGGTAACACTGGAGTCAGAGTATAGGTCATCCAAAACATCTAGCACAGGAGGTATAGCCAGGGGCCTGTGTTGGGGATTTTTAAGGAAGGTACGAAGGCGCTTTCTGGTATCAGAATATTCCTGGCCTTGCCACTTAAAATGTTCCCTCATGGTATGCAGAACTTCCCCAAAAGAAATATCCTCAGGAGGGGAGGCCGAGGGGATGGAATCCTCTGCATCCGAGTCCTCATAGGTCTGGAAGAGCTCTTCCTGGCCATCGGAGTGAACAGAGTCCTCAGAATCTTCATCTGAAGGGATAGGGTCAGAGGGTTCAACCCGGGACCTCTTATCAGAAGGAGGCTGGGATCCTCTCTCAGGATGGGCCTGTGAACCTCTAATCATGGAAATTAAGTCTGCGGCCATAGTCATGATTTGTGCTTCAGGAGTAGGCTGAGGTAAGGCTTTAACAGTAAGGTGCTTGGTCTTGCTGGCTGCCTTAGCACGTGTGTAGGCCTTAATAGACATGGCCATAGGAGGCCTAGCAGCTCCACGTGCAGGAGTGACCTTATCTACAGCAATGGTCTCGGGCCTTTCCTCGGTTTCAGTATCCGGAGGAAAATCTATAACTGGCGTCGGTGTGGCCTCCGCATCGGAGGTAATGCGGTGTCTTCGGTTCGGAGCAGTGAAATAACAGTCTCAGGGGGAACCGGAGCACTCGCAGTAGGTTTTGGCGTGGAGTCGGTGGAAGACGCGGGCCGAGGATGTCGGTCCCGGTCTTTTCGCTCTTAGAGTCTGCGATGTCGGAAGTTCCGACGGCATTGTATAAGTAAATTTATCGCCGAAAAAGTCTTCAGCGAACTCCGCCCGGCACCTGAGAGTACGCTTATTGAAGCGAGCACAGGCGACACAGGCCAACACGTCGTGGTCTGGGCCAAGGCAAGGAAGACAGTAAGAGTGGAAATCCTTATGAGGTATTTGTTTACCACAAGACAGACCATTGTTAACTTTTTCAGTAATTTCTGACATCGGCTGAGGCAAGAAAAGGTCCCCAACGGGGTACTTAGCTTTTTTATGACTTCGGATTCGAAGAATACAGGAGCTGACCGACCGGCACTTGCGAACTGCTTCTGCTTCGGGCACCGCGCGGCAAGAAAGACTGAAGAAAATGGCGTCGGCTGATGCTTGTATACTCCAGCCGCTCTGACGTCGGAGAGAAATGCGACATCAGCCGACGTCGGACCCAGACTTTGGAATCCGGCCGACCGAGGGCTGCCTGAGGCAGGACAACCCATAGGTTACGACTGCAGTTGCATTCTTGAAGGACATCAAGGGTCATCTCTTCTCCATGTAAGCAACTATGAATAACAGTAAGTACATTCAGCAATTAAGTGAAAGATGAAAGACTTTCAACATTGCCACAACAGCTAAATTAACAACTGGACTCAGGAAAGTATCACATTGAGGACAGAATGAATACTAGGAGTAAAGGAACCAATTACATAGTACACATCAGACGGCAAAAGATCTTGTGCGACTATCTAGCTGGCGGAAAACCAAAATGAGTTTGCAGGCTACAAGAACTGACAGTTATCAAACAAATGTCATCCTTCAAAATAAACTCTCACCATCATCTTCGTCGTCGTCATCTTCAGTAGTAATAACTACAGGTGGGTGGGTGGGGCTGGGAACACTCTCAGTGCTCTCCATTTTAACGTAGTTCCGTAGTTGAGCAGAAGGATTGGAGAGGACAGGTTGTGCAGTGGCTGGTGGTCCTTTCTTCTCCTCTTCAATTCCTTCCTTAACTGGAAGCACATCTGGAGAAAACACAAAAAAATAATTGCAAGAGAACTCACTTTTCAGAGGTAGAGTAAGGTTAAAAGGCAAGCTCAATTTTAGGCACGTGTTAAAATAGAGGTGAGGTCTTACAAAGCAACAACTCTCCTCGCACTCATGTGTGCACACAAACTCTCTTGCACTCACGCACACACTCTCTCACACTCACTTGTGCTCACACACTTGCGCTCACTCTCACACGCTCGCGCTCACACACCTCTCTTCTCTTACTCCACTACTTGAATGATTATGTATGGAAACCATCACTGCACTCAGGTTCCACATTTTTGTTCACGCACTCAAATCTATTTGAATTCACTTATAAAAAGAGAGAAAAAGTTCACAAGCACACTATACAATCATCAAGTGCACATCTTCACTATCTCACCTTCATTACTTCAAAACTGACCACTGAATATAAAATGCTAGATTCTTTCAAAATTTCTCTGCTTGTATGTCATGGGATTATCATTTTGACTAATGTTAGGCATTTCATTTCCTGGACTGGCTGCGACACTTCCATTTCTCAACATACATTACAAAAACATGCTCCTGGGCAATGTAGTTTCCTTTACAGTTATCCTCTCAAGCTCCACACCTCCCACCACACGTCCTTTACACATTACCCTACCTGGTTCTTTTTCTAATTCAATAGCCCCTCCTATAACTTCTCATATTTCTCCTTTCTCCTCCCTCTGCTTACTCCCCCTTTGTATTCCTACCTTCTTTATAGTCTCACCCCCTTCACATTCTCGCTTGTCTCTCGACTTATTCTCACACTTCTTTACACTATGATTCTCTCTTCCTTTTTATCTCCTCTTCTCCCTCTCCTTACATCCTTTTTTCTTATACACCTTTACACTGTAACCTCTTATAATAATAAGCTTTATTTGCAACCTTGTTTTCCCACTTCCTCTCACTATACTTTAACTCATTAATCCTTTACCAGATCTTCCTCTCTCTTCTCTTGCACTGAATTTACTCTCCCCAAAATCATACTTTCTCTTAAGACCTCTCCACTTGATAGAACCAAAACCAAAATCCACTGTTTCTCTCCCTTTACTGCTCTTCTTATTCACCCTCACAACACTCTACTACTCTCAGGGGACATCCATCCTAACCCTGGCCCTACTATTAAACCATCCTCTGCTTTCACTGGCTGTCAAACTACTTTACACTCGCATAACCTTCATTCCAAATCTTTAACAATTTACTCCATTAATATTCACAGTATCCTTAATAAAATATCTGACTTTCATTCTTGGATAGGCCAATATTCTCCAAACACTGTCGCTCTCTCCGAGACGTGGCTAAAACCACATAACTTTGACCATGAATTTCTTCCTTCTGGTTACAGCAATATACATCATGACAGAACACACAAAAAAGGCAGGAGGTGTTTCCATTTTATACTCTGATATCCTAACCCTAACCCTCCTCTTCCATACCTCATCCCTCCTTTTACCCAGATGAATTTATCATTACCGACTACAAACAAACACAAAACCTTAATTGACAAAAAACAACCTCCTTCTAGCCACTCTTCACTGATAAAAACAACACTGACCCAAAACCACCGTCTGTGGTGCAAAAATGAATACAAGGCAGGAAAGTATGAAACTTTTATTCTTTTCTCTCAAAGAATAAAAGTTTCATACTTTCCTGCCTTGTATTCATTTTTGTACCACAGTCGGTGGTTTTGGGTCAGTGTTGTTTTTATCAACAAAACCTTAAATTGTTTCCATCTATATTCCTCCCTCCTGAAAATAATATTCCCTTATTAGAAGAGACTCTTCATTGGATGTCTGATCACCTACGTAATGAGACCATAATACGTGATTATGTCAATATTAGTTGGTTTACTATTTGCTCTAACTCTCCTGTTACTAGTCTTAACTTGTATGGTTACACTCAACTTGTCTCTACTCCTTCCTTTCATCATAAGCGTACTAACACCAGCTCCGTCATTGACTAGATTCTTCTGTCTAATCCTCACCTCTATCACTATCTCAAATCCCATCCCGATGCCCCAAGTGATCACAGCCCTGTGTGTATTCAAAGATTTACCTCCCATGAGTCTCTACCTCAAAGTTATTACATGTTGTAAGCTAACTAACTTTGACCCTCAAATTTTTAACAACTCCCTCCAAGCTAATGATTGGTCCTTTCTTTCCTACCTTTGGATGATGCTGTATTTCAATTTAATTTAATTCTATTTTTCTTAACACTCTTAATTTTCTTGCCCTAGATTAGTCAGGGTTAAATCTAAATGTTTTCCTTGGCGTTCTAACTATACACCATCTTTGTTTCGTAAAAGAGACATTGCATGGAAATTCTGGACCAAAAAAATCTTCCTCCAATTTCCAAATATATAGGGAACTTCGTAATCTGGCTAAAAAGCACAATATCATTGGATAAGAACTTTTATCTCACTCACCAAACATCTTCACCTAGAAACCCTAAAAAATTCTGGAGCACTGTTAATCATGTTATTCACCCTGGCAATCCTTCAATTCCCAGCCCTTGTCCTAACACTTCATTTGAAACTGCATCTCTCTTTAACTCATACTTTATTGATACCATAAGCAAACTCATGCAGACTTCCTATCCACCTAATCTTCCATCTCCTAACACACCTCAACCACTCAACTCCCACTTCTCATTAAAAACAATCCCTGCTAAATATATAAAAAAACCTACTTCTTAAACTAAAACCATGTTCACCTTCTGCTGATAAGCTACCATCTCACTTCCTTAAAATTGCAGCTAATTCCATAGCATATCCTGTCTCTATTCTTATTAATCAGAGAATCAACTGTCCCCACTATTTGGAAAAAATCCCATGCAATACCCATCCACAAGGGAGGAAATTCTATTGAACTCTATCGACCTATAGCAATTCTCTCTCCCCTTTCCAAAATTCTTGAACAGTGTATTTATAAACAAATCTTAACCTATCTTATCAATGAAAACCGGATTACTCCAACCCAACATGGTTTTCACCCTTTCCATAGTACAACCACTGCTCTCATCTCTTATGTCAACTCTTGTCTAGCTAGAGAGAGCAACAAACTTGTGTCCTGCCTCTTTAGACCTTTTTAAAGCATCTGATACTGTCTCGCACTCCATCCTCATCTCAAAGTTAGCCCAACTTACCTTTTCCACTTTGACCATCTCTTGGTTCAATAGCTACCTTACTGACAGGATGCAATCTGCGAAATGGCCATCTTCTCTCTCCCTTTCTCCCTATTAATATGGGTGTTCCACAAGGCTCAGTTCTAGGTCCCCTTCTTTTTAACATCTTTACTAACCATCGCTACCAAGCTTGTCCCCAGTCCTCTCTCATTCGGTTTGCTGATAACTCCACTATTATCTCTTTTGCCGATAACCCTACAGATCTATTGTCTGTCACACAAAACTCATTTAACATTACTGAAACCTGGGCATTTAATAATCAACTCATTCTTAATGCAAAAAAATAAATAAATAAATAAAAAAATAAAAAAAATAAAAAAAATAAACCTTTTCCTCCCAAAATCTCTTTACCATCTGAAATCATTTACCATTTCCTCGCTAAATAATACCATCCTTTCCCCTGAAACTCATACTAAGCTCCTTGGTCTGACCATAGCTGATCAGCTCAAATTTGACTTACATGTACATCACTGTATTAAGAAAACTCACTAAAAGCTTGGTTTACTGTACAGAAATAAATGGGTCCTCACCTTGGATGCTAGAATCTCACTTGCTCATGCCTTTCTTCTTCCTAATCGCTTTTATGGTTCACAAATCCTAACTAATCTACGGTCTTCTCTCCTTTTCAAATTAGAATCCATCTATAATAAAGTAGCCACATTCACTTCCAACCAGTCTTTCAAATCTCATCAGTCTAGCTCTGAAGTCTCTTAAGTGGCTAGAGTTTCCTAACCAAACTCTTATTTTCTCAACTTCGAGTTACACATTCCATACTAAACAAACCCAACAAATGCCCTAGTCTTTCAGCACTCATCTCTCTTTTCACCTCACCTCGAGCTCTCAGAAGTTCTGATCAACATCTACATCAAATTTATAAACCTAATAAATCTATTGGATAGTATCTCTTCAGCTTTTCTCTTGCCTCCCATTGGAATAAACTTCCTCTAACCTTGAGAAACATCTCAAATGTCCATGAATTTAAAAAAAACACTAAAATTGCATCTTAATATCTGGTCTTGTCTCTGTAATCAACCTACTTGAGCTCCTCCCCTACTCTACCTCTGCTTCCTTCCTACTATCATCTTATTGCTTGTCTGTAATCTTATCTATCACCTTACTCCTTTCTTGTAGTTATTAGATATATTTATTACTGCTGATCTTGTTAATTTTTGTAAACATTTGTATTTTACTGTATCTCATGGTAATTTTACTATTGTCTATGTAGATATTTTCTCCCCAGGCCTCCACTATCATCTTATTGCTTGTCTGTAATCTTCTCTATCGCCTTGCTCCTTTCTTGTAGTTATTAGATATATTTATTACTGCTGATCTTGTTAATTTTTGTAAACATTTGTCTTTTACTGTATCTCATGGTAATTTTACTATTGTCTATGTAGATATTTTCTCCCCAGGCCTCCAGTGAAAAAGGGTTATACCCAGTCGGATCATCCCAGTTAACAAATGTCAAACAAATAAAGGCAGTCTGCTGATCTACCCTCATATTCAGTGTGCACTTACCACTCAAACTTCACCAACAACAATCATCTCCCAGGTGACAGAAACATGGCTTGAATGGAAACCCTTCTTATGGCCACAGGACATCATCTTCAGTGGCAATGAGCAACTCAAATTCTAGCCCATTCAATTATAAACAGCAGAGGCCTCACGCTCAACTGACTCGTTAATGGCTCACAATCCCCTATGACACTGAAATCTGTGCCTGTACCAAGGATCACAATTTTGCAAGACAAAACTGTGACTCCTAGCACAATGTCCAATTTCTTTGAGTTCCAACAGTGATCTATCTTCTCATCTTTATTGCTTTTTTTCCCCCAGTTTTTGTGTGGTTGCATACTTAAACTACTTAAAAATATACCTTTCTGAATTTTTCAGCCAACAGTGACCAAGGCCAAGGATGCACTTAAATTCTCTTCAGTCTGAATTCACGGACACAAATTCATAGCACAGTTATCACAGATACTAAGACAGGACACACAAATCCAACAAGTAATTTTAAAAGATTTTCCCAACAAGAGGGAAAGCTGGAAAGTGGTTTATTTCCTACAAAGCACACCTCCCCAATCACAAATGTGAAAGGTTGTAAAATGTGACATGCATCATTTTGGTTTGCATTTCCCACATATGTGTATCAAAACAAAATTTAAATAAAAACTAATCTGCTAAACTTTTCCTGACTAAGTGGCTCAATTACAGTGGATATACTTCAAAAAACACTAACAACTCTCACTAGCCTACCCACTCATTAATTTTTGCTATATAAAAACAGGTGAAAACTCTTTTTTTCCCTGTGTGAGCATCAAAATAAGAAGAGGCAGACATTAAAGCAGTGGCTACAGAAAATCCACAAGTGTCGAAACTGTTTTAAAGCTGTTGCTGACTAAACTACATAAACTATTATACAGCTGTAATACTCAATCCACATGCAGAAGAAAAAAAAAAAACACAGAACCAAGACCAAGCTGCCAGTCAAAGTTAATATTTTCTTTATCATTCACTACCTCAAGAAATGGCACACAAGTATTACCACAAAAGCACTCTTAAATGCGACAAGCAAGATAACTACAGCTTGCTTGGACAACAATACTTCTGTGGAGAATGGAATCAAAGCATACCCATTTAAGGTAGACAGACTGAATGGGCAACTTTCTTGACTTGCACTGAGGTTTTGAGGCTTTAATGTAAAGAATGCAGCGTCAAATACCACAGCGCCAACTTCTCCCCCACCCCCCAAAAAAACTTCCTAACTGTACTTGGTTTCTACAATTTGGTCTTTGATCCATATCCAAGTGCAGCCATTCAACATACTGTACAATACTGTGATGAAAGTTATGGATCATCACAGACCATTTTTAACAGTGATTAACTGCACCAATGGTGTCAGTGCCCATGCACTCAATTAGTGGAGGAAGAGTTGGCATTGCTGCTTCACAGCTCTTGGCTATAGAGCCTGATCCCTGGCGGGAGTGCATTCTATGCAGTCTTCTTGTCCGCCCTGGTTATTTGTGCATTTTCTCTAGGTGCTCATTTCCTCCTATATCACAAAGACATGCCATCAAGTGCCTTGGTAATCACTGGAAAACTGCCCACTGGTACAAAACGTGGTATGTTAGTGGGTGAATGCATGTATTTGGCAGCACAGCAATTTTCGACCTACGCTTGGTTCTCCGCATTGCCTTTAATGCTCATTTAGACATGCTCCAGCACCTTTACAACCCTGGCAAGGATAACATGGACATCAAAAAAATGATGCAATCAATAAAAGCAGTGCTCTGGCATACAGTTCTCCGGAAATGCAATCTAATCAGCCACCTTCATCCAAGTTTTATTCAGTGTTCTTTTCTGAATCACTGATTCTTTGCTTGCCCACTGGAGCCCTCCTGTACCAAAAAGTACAGTTGTGTACCTACCATAAATGTAGACAGAGTGTATTCACTGTTGCAGTCATTACACTTGGGTTATCCTGCTGGCAGGCTACCCGCTGTCGACTTGAATTCCAAAGTCCTGGTCCGGCGTCGGTTGCTGTCACCTCTTCCCTGACGTCAGTGCGCCAGGGGTATACAAGATGCAGCAGACGCCATTTTCTTCAGTTTTTTTTACCCCAGATGTTAGGTGCCCCCAAGAAGGTAGGCAATACATATTGCTTATAAAAACACACAGTAAAATAAAACCAATACCTTCTTCTACAAGCAAATACACCACATAGGTTGTATAGGATAGAGAAGTATAGATAAGTCCCAGCAAAGAAAGCGGGATGGTGGGAGGGTAACCTGGACTGCAACAGTGAATACACTCGAACATCTACACTTATGGTAGGTACACAACTGTACTATGTTCATCGTGTTTCATTGTTGCAGACATTACACTTGGGTTGAATCCCAAAGCTTATGTAGGGCGGCTGGGTATAAATCGAATTAGAAGTGGCTATGAGGCCCTGCAGAACTGCAGTGGCAAAGCCTGCTCTGGATGTAGAATAAAGAGGTAAGTGATAATGCTTGGTAAATGTGTATACTGAACTCAAAGTTGCAACCTCCAAAATATCATTGGTTGGTACTCCTCTGAAAAAAAATGCTGAAGTGGCTGCTGCCCTGGTAGAATGTGGCCTAATATTCTTAGGCACTGACTTGCCATGCTGTGCATAGCAGAAACAAATACAGTGTCCTATCCATTTTGAAATAGTCTGCTTTGAGATAGCCTTTCCTTGTGATCCTGCAGCATATGCTACAAACAGTTGCTTGGTTTTTCTGAAAGCTTTTGTTTTGTCCAAAGTAGAAGCATAGCTGCCTCTGTATGTACAAAGAGTGCAGAAGTCTCTCCCCTTTATTCTGGGGATTTGGATAAAATGTTGGCAAATTAATGGTTTGGTTAAGAGCCACGCTGGATACTACCTTTGGCATAAATGTTGGGTTTGTCCTTAGAGAAACCCTGTCCGGACGAAAAATGATAAAGGTTCCACTGCCATTAATGCCTGCAACTCTGAGACTCTTCTTGCTGAAGTTATTGCTAGGAGCAGAGCAGTTTTCCATGATAAGAATTTTATATCAGCTGTATTGGCTGGCTCAAAAGGAGGCAGTGTGAGCTTTTCCAAAACAAAGTTGAGGTCCCATGTAGGCATCAGTGCTCTCCTTGGGGGTCTTATGTTTTTTGCCCCTCTAAGGTACTGTCTCAGCAGTGGATGAGAGAAAACAGGAGGTCCCGTATTGTAATGAGCTGAAATGGCTGAGGCATGGATCCTAATTGATGAGAAGGATAGGCCTTTGTCCAGCATCTTAGTTAAGTATTGCAACATTTGAGGAATATTTGGGACAAGTGGTTCAAGTCCTTGTGCCTGGTTCCAAGCACAGAATCTCTTCCATTTTTCTGCATAAGATTTCCTGGTGCTGGGCCTCCTGGCTTCCAAAATAACATCAATAACGGCTTTAGACAGAGGTGTGTTCTGAGTGGCTATATTATTTGCCATGCAGCCAGATTTAAGGTTCCGAGATGGCTGTGCAGGATCTGATTGTTTTGTCGAGTCAGAAGATGAGGAATTTGAGGTTAAGTCCAGGCTGGGCTTTGAGACAAGCTCTTTAGGAGTGGGTACCAGTGCCAGCGTGGCCAGTCTGGGGCAATCAGAATCATTTTTGGCTTCTCTTGTCTGATTTTTAGGAGTACCTTGGGAAGGAGAGGCAATGGTGGAAAGGCAAACTGTTAGGGTTTTCCAGCTGAATGATAGAGCATCAACTTTCCATGCTTGTGAGTGATCAGTCCTTGTGCAGAATCTCTGTAGTTGGCAGTTGGGAGGGGAGGCAAAAAGATCTATGTCTGGGCATCCCCATTTCCTTATCATTCTGAAGACCTGTGGATCTAGTTTCCACTCGTGAAGGTCCATGAGGTTTCTGCTTAGTTCGTCTGCCAGAGTATTTTTCTTTCCTGACAGGAATTGTGCCTACAGATGTACTTGATAGGTCAGTGCTGTGCTCCACAAAGTCATGGCTTGCCTGCAGAGGAGGTAGGAATGTGTGTTCCCTTGCTTGTTTATGTACCACATAACTGTAGTACTGTCCGTCTTTAGTAATAGTTGTCCTGGATGTAGTAGATCCTTGAAGGCTGTCAGGGCATTCTGTACAGCTAGCATCTCTTTTTGATTGATATGAAGATGCATTTGGTCCGCGGGCTACTTGCCCTGAATACATTTTCCTGCCATGTGTGCCCCCCAGGCATAATCCGATGCGTCTGTTGTTAGTGTCTGCCTGGCTGTGGGTAAAGTGAAAGGCTGCCCCTTGTTGTGGCGACAGGCCTGTGCCCACCATCGAAACTCCTGTTGCAGGCAGGGAATTATAGTTAATATTGTTTCCAGGCTGTGGCAATGTTGAATCCAAACACTTTTTAGATACCATTGTAGCTTCCTCATATGCAGTCTTGCATATGGAATTAGTAGGATGCAGGATGCCATGAAGCCCAAAGCCTGCAGAATTTTTCTTGCAGGTAGCTGGGTCTATGTTGCCATCATTTGAAAGTAAAGAGTCAGTTGCCTTTGCTTGTCTGGCGTGAGATAAGCCATCTGGACAGTTGTATTTAAGCTTGCACCCAGGAATATCATCTCTTGAGAGGGCACTAGTTTTGATTTCTTCTCGTTTACTGTGTACCCTAGGCAAATTAGTAATCTTTTTACAAACGCCAGATGCTTTAGTAGAATGTCCTTGCTCTCTGCTTGAATAAGGCAGTCATCCAAGTAGGGATATATTTGGATTCCTTTTTGTCTGCAAAATGCAATTACTGGTGCCAGGCATTTTTGAAGACCATGGGCGCAGTAGATAAGCCAAACGGCAGTGCAGAGAATTGGTAATGCATTGAGCCAGCTATGAGTCTGAGGTATCTTCTGCAAGATTGCCTGACTGGGACATACAGGTATGCCTCTTTGAGGTCCAAGGTAACTAGCCAAGCCTTCTTGCCCAGCATGGGTAGAAGTTGCTGCAGTGTCAACATTTTGAATTTTGGAACATCCAGAAAAGTGTTTAGAATAGACAGGTCCAGTATTGGTCTCCAGGCTTTGTCCTTTCTGGGTACCAAGAAAAGTCTTGAGTAAAATCCTTGCCCCTGTTCTTGCTGTGGTACTTTTTGAATAGCCCTGATGTCCATGAGAGCAGAAATTTGTTTTTGTGCCTCTGCCCATTGATTTTGTGGCAGGTCTGGCATACCTTTTGACCTTGGTAGGGTGTGAAAGTGGAACCTGTAACCCTGAGAAACAATATTCAGTACCCATTTGTCCTGGGTGATCATGTGCCAATTTTGTGAGAAAAGTGCTAGTTTTGCCCCTAAAGGTGCTGCCGAAAGGTAAGTGCTTGGCATTTGTAGAGGAAAGTCATTGGGACAGTTTCCTAAAAGGTTGAGATTTGTCTTCTCTGCCTTTGGGGGCTGAAGCACCCCCATTGTTTAGGTCTGTATGAACCCTGGGGCAGAGATCTGCCTATTGGGCGTCTGTATCTGCCTCTTTGTGGCCTGTCGACACTGGAAAGGACCAATTTTTAGAAGGCCAGTTCCTGCTAAATCTAGGTGGCTGAACCTGTAAGAAATACTTTACTGTCTGCATTGATTTTGCTTTATCCTCCATTTTCTTTAACACCTCTTCTGCCTTAACACCCAACAAAGTATCATGCTGTAATGGAGCATCCAATAATTTTGCTTTAACACGATCAGGTAAACTCTGTTCTTTTAACCAAGCATGCCTTCGAATGACAGAACCTGCAACTGTGGCTCTGCAATATGCCTCTAATGAATCAAAACCACATTGCAAAGTATGCTTTTCCAGTTGTTCAGCTGCATGCAATAAATCCTGCATTTCCTTGTTCTCAGGACATTCCGAGCTTGTAAGCATTTTCTGTTTAAGCAAAGACATTAGGTATTGTTGATATTTAAGCATGTGAAACTGGCAGTTTAAAGCCCTTACAGCTAAAGTAGCAGAGATGTAAACTTTTTTCCCCCCATCTGTCCAGAGCTCTAGAATCCCTATCAGAGGGAACAGGTTTTTTTTTTGCAGTGGAAGCCTTGACCCCTTTGGGACCCTGAGAAATAAGTTCTGGATCAGCAGCAAGGTTTTTGTAAAGAAATTTATGAGAATCTGGAACCCTGTAGTATCTATCTGGCTTAACTGGTGCAGGGGTAAAGAATCAGGAGTCAAAATGGATTCAGAAAATGCATCAACAACATCTAGTACAGGGGGAATAGCTAGAGACCTGTGCTGAGGTAGTAAAAGAAAGTCTCTGAGCCTTTTCTTGGATTCTGAATAATCCTGGCTCTCCCAATGGAAATGTTCCCTCATAGTGTGCAGGGTTTCCCCAAAAGAATAGTCCTCGGGAGGAGAGGCTAAAGGGATAAATTCTTCAGCATCAGAGTCCTCAGAGGAAGGAAGAGAATATCCTTGTTCAGAAGAGGAATCAGAAGAAATAGAAACCTGGTCAGAGGATTCATAATCAGTGTCTTGCCTAGGCCTTTTATCAGGAGGGGGATGGGAACCCCTGATGAAAGTAATTAGGTCTTCGGCCATTTTGAGCATCTGTTTCTTTGGCATGGATGACTGTCCAGGAGAATGCTGTACTTGTTTCTTTGTCTTTAAAGGTGTTTTAGACTTTGCCTTTGCTGTTGAAGTGCTCTTGATAGTAAGCTGTGTAGGTCTGAAAACACCCTCAAAACCCGATGCCTGCTCAGTGGCTCTGGACCCACATGAGGGAATTGTTACCGTAGGTCCAATACCTTGAGTATCCAGAGGCCTAACTGTCTCCACGTGGGAGTCGGAGGCGGTCTGTGGCTCTGAGGTAGCAGGTGTCAGGGGCTGTGAAAGCGCCTCACTGAGAACCGGCGACTGGCCTAGAAGAGGCTTCGTCGTCGGTTTTGGACCTCGGATGCCTGTCCTTTTCTTTGCCTTTGCATTTTTTATGAATTCCGGTAGTTGGCTGTTCCAATGGCATTATATAGTTAAACCTTCGGCCAAAGTAATGTAAAGCAAAATCAAACCGACGCTTAATAGTGCGTTGGTTGAATCTAGCACAAAACCGACAACTAGCAACGTCTTGGTCAGGGCCTAGGCAAGGAATACAGTAAGAGTGAAAATCCTTATGAGGTATTTGCTTCCCACAAGAAATACAATTGTTAACTTTTACTGACATCGGTCTGAAGCAAGAAAAAGTTTCCCAAAACGGGGTACTTAGCTTTATTGAAGACTTTGGTTCTGAAATTCAATTTCGGAAATCTCAGGAGTCGGCCGACCGGCACTTGCGAACTGCTTTTGCTTCGGGCACCGCGCGGCAAGAAAGACTGAAGAAAATGGCGTCAGCTGCATCTTATATACCCCTGGCGCACTGACGTCAGGGAAGAGGTGACAGCAACCAACACCGGACCAGGACTTTGGAATTCAGGCGGACTGCGGGTAGCCTGCCAGCAGGATAACCCAGGTGTAATGACTGCAACAGTGAAACACGATGAACATCATGCAAAAATGTGGAGGAGGACTGGACAACCCAAGTGGACAACAACCCTCAACATAAAAGGACTAAAAATCAACTCATTCTGACCCCACCCAATACACCCACTGAGAATATTTGCATTATGCATTCCCTGATCACTGGTGATCAGATAGGTGCTGCAACAGAAGTTAATGAATACAATGAACTTTTAGTTATGTACTTACCATAACTTTAGATGTTTGGGATCCATCTCGCCTACATTCTGTACTGATGGGCTCGGAGCCGATCCCTCGGCTCCGACTCGGCGCGCTTATGCTATAGAGCGAGGCCTCTTATTGGCTGAGCTATCTTTATCCCAGGATGCACCACCACTAATCCCCCAGATCTTGTTTGTCCGCATTCATGCACAACTTGTTTATATAACATTGTTAGATGTTTCAAGATGAAACAGGATTCGGACCTTCTGATATCCTCTGATCTCCAAGGAAGGGGGAAGGAGGGTGGGTTATTAGGAATGTAAGATGGATCCCAAACATCTAAAGTTATGGTAAGTACATAACTAAAAGATGTTATGTGATCCTATCTCGCCTACATTCTGTACTGATGGGACAGCCCTAGCACCTAAATCCTGGGTGGCTCATTGGAAAACACTCCTGAGCACTGTGGAACCAAATGAAGCTCGTCCTCTAGATGCCACATCCAATTTGTAGTGGGAAATAAAAGTATGCGGGGAAGACCATGTAGCTGCAGCACAAATGTCACTAATGGCAAGCTTAGAATGAAATGCTATCAAGTAGCCATAGCCCTTGTAGAATGAGCTTTGACAGAGGTGGTAAGCTCTTTGTTAGAATAGGAATAAGCTTGAGTAATACAGTCCCTGATCCATTTGGCAATAGTGACCTTTGTGACAGCTTTGCCCAATTTATTGTCTGCACAGGATACAAACAACTGATCTGTTTTCCTTGTTTGTTTGGTCCTGTCTAAATAAAAACGCAACTGCCTGTGGACATCTAGTGTGTGGAATATGAATTCCGCTTTGTTAGAATATTTTGGAAAAAAGACTGGACGTTCTAACGATTGTTGTAAGCAGAAACTGGAACAAACTTTAGGGACAAAGGAAGGATTTGGCCTGAGGGATACTCTGTCTTTGTGAAAAACCAAGTACGGGGGTTTTACTGACAAAGCTTGAAGCTCTGAAACTCTTCTGGCAGAAGTAATTGCCACCAGAAAAGCTGTCTTCCAGGATAGAAACTTTAGATCACATGCAGCCGGTTCAAAGGGGAAGGAAGTCAAGGCGCGTAACACTATATCGAGATCCCATGGAGGTGCAGGATGAGAAATCGGAGGTCTTAATAGAGCAGCACCTTTCAAGAAGGTCTTACACAATCTGTTGCTCATTAAAGGTGGGTTTATGGATTCGTGAAAATTGGAAATCGCTGCCAATTGGACCTTGATGGTAGAGACTGAAGTGCCTTGATTGAAAAGAGAAGTTAAAAATTTTAGTACTTCTGCTACGGGAATAGAGATGGGGTCCAGGCCCCGGAGTTGAGCCCAAACAGCAAATCTTTTCCATTTGCTAGAATATAGTTTCTTTGTAGCAGACTTATGGGCCGAAGATAATATGTGTACAACCTCTGGATCCAATGTATGACTCCTGACTATAGTCGGAAGAGGAGGAGCCAAGCAGTCAATTTTAAGGTGTGCAGGGACTGGTGGAATAGTCCCGACTGGTGAACCAAAAGATCTGGGCTCTGATCCAGGAACCATGGACCTTCCAGAGCATACTTCCGAAGGTAGGGAAAACCATACTTGACGAGGCCAGTAAGGAGCAATTAAGATCATTTTGCTCCCCAAGAGGGATGCCTTTTGAATCACCCTGGGAAGGAGAGGAACTGGAGGGAAGGCATAAAGCAAGCCGGTGGGCCAAGGACGGACTTCCCCAGAGCCGGGGTTAGGGAGAAGAATTCTTTGCACTTCGCATTCAGAGGAGTCGCGAAGAGGTCGCAACACGGAACTCCCCATTTGCTGAAAATTTGACTTGCAACTGTCATATTCAGAGACCATTCGTGAGGAGACAGGATGGTTCTGCTCAATCTGTCGGCTATCACATTGGACTTGCCCGGTATGTGAGTAGCCACTAGGAAGCGTTTGGTCGAGACTGCCCATTCCCAAACTCTCATGGCTTCTCTGCAAAGAGGATAGGATCTGGTCCCTCCCTGTTTGTTCAGGTACCAGACAACTGACATGTTGTCTGAGTGAACAGCAATTACGCCCTGAGGGAGATAATTGTGAAGGGCTTGAAGGGACAGAAGTACTGCCCTCATTTCTAAGATGTTGATATGAAGTAAAGTCTCTTCCGGGTGCCATTTGCCTTGGACTGACCTGCCCAGGGAATGCCTCCCCCCCATCCCATCTGGGAGGCGTCCGTGGTCAAAGTGGCCGGAGGAGGTAGAACAAAGGGTCGCCCTGATCCAAATTGGAAGGCACTAGCCACCAGCGAAGGTCCCGTTTGCAAGATTCCGTGATCCATATGAGGTGACTGAGAGGGAGTTCCTGAAAGGACCACTGAGCTGAAAGAAGCCACTGGAGAATTCTCATGTGCAACCTTGCCAAGGGGACTAGAAGAACAGTGGCGGACATGGATACCAATAGCTGCAGGACCATCCTGGCTGAAGCTTTGGACCTGGGAAGTAAGGCTCGAACTTGAGTCTGTATGGTTTGTATTCTGTCTGTAGGTAGATAGACCCGCATTCGGTTTGAGTCTATCTCTACCCCTATGAATCTTATTCGTTGAGATGGCAGCAACACAGACTTTGGCCAATTGAAGGTGATTCCAAGGGAACTGCCCAGTGATACAGTGGCTTGAAGGCTCTGCAGTAGTAGATGCCTGGAGGTGGCAGTTAGGAGCCAGTCGTCTAGATACGGAAACACCTGGAATCCTAGACTTCTCAGGTGAGCAGTCACGACTGCCAAACACTTGGTGAACACCCTGGGGGCTGTGGTGAGACCAAAGGGCAGCGCACGGAACTGAAAATGACTGCCTCCTAGGCTGAAGCGCAGATGTCTCCTGGACGCTTGATGTACCATGATATGGTAATAAGCGTCCTTGAGATCTATGCAGCACATCCAAACACCCTTCTCCAGCAATGGGAGAATGGTTTGTAGGGTGACCATTCGGAACTTGGACTTTCCGACTGAACGGTTTAGGATGCTGAGGTCCAAAATGGGCCTCAAGTCCCCGGTCTTTTTTGGCACCAAAAAGAATCTTGAGTAAGTCCCTAATCCGATCTGGTCTGCGGGGACCGGTTGGATGACTCCTTTTTGCAGCAGCTTTGAAACTTCTGAGGCTGCAGTATCCCGCTGACTGGGTGGCGGGTCCAGGATTTTTTTTGGACTGAGGGGGGGGAATGAGAGAATGGGATGGAGTAACCTCCGGCGATAATTCGAATCACCCATCGGTCCTGAGTGATACCTTCCCAGGCTTTTAGGTGCTTCGAGAAACGACCCCCGAATGGCTCCAGAGCTGCACAGCCGGGCAATCCCTCAGGGACTGTGAAAGGTTGAAGAGCCACGAAAGGACTCGCGGTCTCCAGTGTTGCGAGGGCCTCTGCCGCCTCTGGGACGGCGTCTTCCGGAAGAATTTCCTCCTCTGCCTCTGGAAGGGAATCCTCCTGCTGAGAGGGGTAAGGCTTCTGAGATCTCGGAATCACATTTTCCCTCCTCTTTAGCCTTGGGATAAGGCCGAAGGGAGTGGAAAATCGTGCCCCTGGCAGTCAGAGTCTTACCCTCCTGTTCACAGCGGGTCAGTGTGTCCTTTACCTTGGGTCCAAACAGGGAGGACCCATCAAAGGCGTCGGCAAAGGAAGACTTAAAGGCCTCCGCGAATGACACAGGCGGAGCCAGGCTTGTCTCCGTAGAGCAATGCCTGTACCAGCCGCTCTACTCGCCCCTTCGGCTGCATAAGAAATGAGCCTCATGGACGAGTTTGAGATGGACAACATTGTAGCCAGCTGAGAGCCAACCGTCTGGGCCAGCTCCTCAGGCAGGTTACCCAAGAGGGTATCGGATAGTTCTTTAATCAGATCCCTCTGAAATCTGGTAAAGTGCGTAAGGTAGTTCAAGGACCTCAATGTAAAGGCCGCTGAACTCAGGGTGCGCTTCCCGTACCGATCCATGCTCCTAGACTCCTTATTAGGAGAATGGACGGACGTCGAAGCCTCTGCTACATCTTGCTGGGTAGCAGATGCCACCACCAAAGCATCTACAGCCACACCTTTAGTCAGAAACTCTCTCAGGGGGTGCCGAGAGGAACTTATTTGGACGAGCAGGCACCAGTTCCACAGAGTCTGGGCGTTCCCACGCCCTTCGACAGATCAAATCCAAGAGATCATCGAAGGGCGGAGACACCCAGGAGGCGGAGGGCTGAGCCCCGAAGGCCTTCAGGAACACCGACTCATCAGCAGAGGGAGGTTTGGACTGCCAGCCGCCTCGTTGTTTTAGGGCTTCCAGGATGTCTGCAAAGGAGACATCATCCGAGGACGACGTAGGGGACCCCTCTGCATCATAGAGATCAGTGTCTGATGTAAGAGACTCATCAGGGGAGTCAACGTGCTTCCTCTTGCACGATCTCTTCCTGGGGGGTTCTTCCGAAGAGGCTTCAGAAGGACCTCCAGGAGGGGGAGAAACCCCAGTGGGGGTAACCTCAGGCCCCGGGGCTCCGCTGTCTAAGGACAGGGGGACTGCCAAAGACCCAGTCTCGGTATGCAGGGAAGGAGCTGGGGAAACCGTGGAGGTAGCCAAGGAAGATTTGGCTAACGCACTCCTCATAGCCCTGAAGGCGGGACCACCAGAATCCTGGGAGGGTCCCACCTCCATGGCCACGACAGTGGACGGCACTCCCGCCACCGACGCACCAAGAGGGAGACTTGGGACCGAAAACATCAATCCTGAAGCCTCCCCCCCAGGGCCGACGGAAGAAGTCCGTGTACTGAACTCCGACCCAAGAGCCGGAGTTGGAGCAAGGGTCGGGCCCGACCCTAAAACCTCCACCGATTCCACCAGCACCGGCTCCAATGGTGCCGAAGCTGTTGGAGGAGGAACCATAGTAGGGAAATGGACCATCGGCTCCGAAGCCGAATGGGCTGGAGCCGAAACTAGCTTTTGGAACACCGGAGACTGGAAGAGTCTTAGGAGCACCCTGTCGATGTCCGAATCAGACATCTTGGATGATCTAGAGGATACCGATCGGGCCCGAACCGATTTCTCCATCGGCTCCAAAGGACTCGGGACCGGCTCGAATGGACTCTACCACTATCGGCTCGAGGGAGATCTCAAGGCAATTTCCCGGTGCCGATAAGGACTTCGGCCCGAGGGGAAGAGTCTGAGCGGTAACCTTATCGGCTCCAATATCAGTGGAGCCGATGAAGGTGACCCGCCTCTCGATGCCCCAGTCCTCGGCTCCGAAACCAGAGGGGTCGAGGCTGGAGGCATCGAGACAGACCGTTCCACCCTCGGCTCCGAAGTCCGTGGAGCCAATGGAGAAGTCTGCTTAGATTTTTTAGCAGTTGGTTCCGACTGACTGGTCGGAGCCGACGCTTTCTTCTTTTTTGAAGGAGAGGAAGATAAAGCCTCCTCGAAGGATGGCTTAATTAACCCCTTGAGGATTAATTTGTTTTTCCTCTCCTGGAGGACTCTTGACGAAAAGGCGTGACACACGCTACAAGATTCTTGTAGGTGCTTGCCGCCTAAGCAATAGACGCACGAGGAGTGGTCGTCCGTTATGGACATTTTATAACCACACCTCGTGCACTTTTTAAACCCGGAGGGTCTATGCTCCTTGGACATACCTGTATAAAGAGAAATACAAGAACTAAATAGTTCAATAACAGTAGTATAAAAAGTTTTTTTTTTTTTTTTTTTTGTTTTTTTTACAGAACAGTGACGAAAAAAAGCACACAGCAAGACAGAGAGAGTCAAGACCCTCTAACTTAAACGGGCACTTGACCCACTAAGATAAAAGTAAAGCAACAGGGGAAGGCCCCTCTAACTAAAACGGGAAACCTTCCCTGACAGGAAAAAACACGAATTTCTCTACAAAACTAACCAATACACACTCGTATGACAACAATAGCTGTTAAAACAGCTTTTGGATTTAAAGCAAGCAAATTTCTGACGGGGAAAAAGCCTAAATAAATAGTACTTAGCCCAGCCAAGTTGAGACCACGTCTAAGCTTTGTAAGCGGCAAACGAGACCTGGGGGATTAGTGGTGGTGCATCCTGGGATAAAGATAGCTCAGCCAATAAGAGGCCTCGCTCTATAGCATAAGCGTGAGTCGGAGCGAGGATCGGCTCCGAGCCCATCAGTACAGAATGTAGGCGAGATAGGATCACATAACATCATACATTATACATGCCTAGTCATCTACAACACGAATACAATAATTTTTAGAAGGCCTACATTCTGCTACCTTTGGATCTTGTGCAACTCAGCACCTATCCCCCCCCACCACCAAACAGGTGGTGCTTGCCTTCCTCCTTTTCCTTGTGATATCCAAGCTGACAGTGGCTGTTCATTCAGATTCCTTCCAACTCCTTCAGTACTCTAACTCAACAATCAGATGCAGGTTAGTTGGGTGAATAGAAAGGGTTTCATTTCCTCTTTTCAATAAGCCACACACACACACCCATCACAAACCTTAGACAGCACCTGTGGTCCTAGTGAACATGAAGATGAAGTTATGAATTTCTAAAATCTCTAGACTTCTCATCCTGGCCTGAGGAGCAAAAGGCCAGCAAGGTCAAAATCTTGACCCACAGTATGCAGAGAACCTTGTTTAACTTTGACAGATCTAGAATTCATTTCTAGGAGTCTTCTTTCCTTGAGACAGGAACAGTCTTGAATAAAAGTCCGCGGCCCTTGAACCAGTAAGGTCCCTACAAGCTGCTTGCACAACATTGTAACTCACTTAACAGTCTATCCTCCCAGTACCAAGAAGGGCATTGTAGCCTAGGACCAGTTTAGCTCCCTTATCGGTCTCCAAAGGCACTATTATCTGGATTCACCACTTGGTTCTTGTACAGGAAGGGAGCTTGAACAATCCACAGTCTAGTTTCACTACTTCCTCAGAATCTCAGGGGGTAAAAATACTTTGTAGGGAGACTTCGCTTTTTCTTTTAAAGGGGGGAACTTCTGACACAGAAAGCTGCTCCAGGTATGCCAGTTAACCTTGAAAATACTGTAAGGTCATCCCAAGATATCCATAACCAATCATACTGAAGTGAGAAGATGGCAGACACATTAGGGAACAGCTGCGGAGACATGTCACACATTCTTTGAAGAGACACATGGGTCTTTGTGGAGGTGTGAGGCAGCCATCAGTGTCACCTTAAAGGAGACACTCTCAGGCTCTGACTTACAAATGGAGGCATTCTCTTTGACTATCGTAGTAGGAACATCACTTTCCCCTTCTATAATTATTAATGTACCCTCACAGACTAGACATCTTGGTACCAGCATACATTTCAGTAGAAATAACTAACATCAGTCCAAAAAGATGTGCACTTGGCTGAAGGAATGGCAACCACCAGAAGGGATATACCAGAGGCCTATGTTATCAACTGATGTGTGTGGTAGTTGAGGGCATAGCTTTTAATATACGGTAAGGTATGCTGGGCAAACTCAAGTTGCAAGTATCACTTTGCCGGTCACCTTTTACTAACCTGTACATAGGTCAGACTAAACAATACAGATAGATATAAACCTTTCTAATATAATATCTGCTAGAAATGAATGTTGTGGTACAATTGTACTCAAACTAAATGCTTACACAAATTCTCTGAAATTTTAAAACAAGGCAGTACTAAGCAAACCCCAATAATACCAAAGGATTCAAGGAGGTTACCTGATAAATGAGCAATGCTTTATCTGCCAGCATCAGCCCAGTAAAGGATATCATGAAACCACGTATTCCCTGCCGTGAAATGGCAATGTTTGGAATCTAATACACATAGTCCAAAGCATCAGGAGTGCCTATGCTGACATTAAAACAAAACAAAGGTAATGGACTTTTATAGCCAAAAAGGCGAGGGTGATGCATTCACGGGTTATATGAAGAACTGAATTTAAGAAGAGGGGTCATTGAGTATTATCCATAATTGGCTAAATTACAGTAATCAGTTTGGGAAAACAGAGTATCCAGATGAATGCTGCAAACTCCCATGAAGTACTTTTTTTTTACTACATCTATCAGACATCCATTCTTCCTAACTGTGTCCTGTTACAAGCTGCGGTAATCAAGACTAACTAGACTTATCTACCCACAGCAAAAGTCTCTAGCTCATCCAAGCAGATCCAAAGAGTCTGAGAAACAGAAATCTCACATGTGTATAGGGGGTCTGCTCACTGGGACATTGCTGTTAGGCTACCTGAAGGACATACTGTAAGGGGTATTCTTAGTAGCTGTCCAGAACAACCCAAATACCAATCTATCCAAAGCAGCACTGACTTTTCTTCAAGATCCTCCTAGACTGCTGAATTCTTCGCTATTTCTCAGAAAATGAGTCTAGCAAACCTTTGAAGAGCCCTTACTTCTGCTGCCTGTAACTAAGATCCAAAGCATGCGAGCATAAGTGAGGAAGGGGGGGGGGGGGCAAAGTGACTAGAAAACTGAAAGCTGCTCCCTAGAACTCTGTTCTCATTTCACCTTTAAACATCTATGCACCTCTTACATCACTCCTGCAGCTGTATCCATCCTATGGTTAATCTCCTTACCCTCTGTACCATCATTTATCAGCAAAACCGCAAGGTGGTGTAGCTATTCTACTTAAGGCATTTGGTCTCACATCACCTGCTGAGAGTAATCAAGTCTTTACTAGGAGAACCACAACCTCGGAAATGGCTGGGTCATTTTTCCCCAATCACCTGCAGATGCTAGGTTTCAAGTGTACCACAGAAACTGTAATCACCTGAAGCCAAAATGAAATCGCTATCAGAAAAAAAACTCAAACCTTCATAACCGAAACTGAATCCTGCCTAAACCTTAGTTGCATCCTAACACACAAAAATAATGAAAAGCAGAGGAGGAAAGACACTCAATGGACTAGTTCTACCGAGAATCTTCCTTGTCCCCCCCCCCTCAAAGAAACTGAACCCTGTGACAACCCACAAGCAATACCAGTAGCTTGTCAGTAGATACCATTTACTGTCAGCCTCTGTAACCTACTACATTACTTCACGAATGGTTTCTATCCCTTGGTGTATACATGGGCACCTCAATATGTTAAAATGTTCTGTACAGGAAGCAAGTCAATGCAGAACATTAATATTAATTTCTAGTTATAACCAAGCAAATTTTGGTCACTCAAAAACTCTTAACAGCAAACCATTTCCCATCATTTTACAACTTATGCTACTTTGCTAACAGAATGAGAGAGAGACAGATGACAAAAAGTTTTATGCAGAAATAGCCAAAGCATCATAATACTGTAATCAAAACCTTGCAGGTACTGGTGAAAGAAGGACAAAACTTGCAGATATACCATTTATAACTACTACTAAAATTACTATTTTATACAGAAATGTATGTCTGTGTTTATAGGTATATTTATCAGCCAGAGAGCCAGGTGTCCTCCCTTCACAAATCCAATGTTCTCTTGTAAATGTCAGAGTGCCCATAAGGTGGGACTACAGTGGGGCAGTACAAGGGGTTCTCTCACTAGCTTTCCTAGGCAGCATTACCCCTAATGACTCCAACCCTTCCATGGGAGGATGTCCATCTCCCTCTAATGCTGGTAGAACATGCAAAATGGGACATATCCCCTCTAACAGTTGCAGACAGGCTCTATCTCATCATTTGTCTACTGAACTCTTCCATTACTAGATTCAAGTGGGGGTTCTCATGGTCACACCCAGGGCTCCATCCCTGTATGTCATGATTTGGTCAATAAAAATACTCTGCTCTGGTGGCTTTACACCTAAATGTAAAATGTTATGACAAATTTTCTAGGCGGGCTTTTTTCAATTAATTGCAAAATTACATTTTTGACAATCTATTCGGAGAACAATTCTTTACTTTTCCCCTATCAATGAGGTCAAAACAAGAAATTATGTACTCACCATAACGTTTGATGTATGTAGTCCAACTCGCCTATTCTTACTCGTGGGTTCGGAGCCGAATGTCGGCTCCGACTCGGCCATACTTTTTAGCTCAAAGTCTTTCTACTGGCTGGGCTAAGATGGCATCCCATGCTGCACTGCTCTCTATCCCCAGATCTAGTTTGCTGTGAGCACCGGCACTCATTCTCCATGCATAACACTTAAGGAAAGGAAAAACAAACCAAGAATGAAGGGAACTCTGAAATCAGGCCTAACCTCCAGATCCTCCAGGACGGGGGAAGGAGGGGGGGTAGGTAAGAATGTGAGGCAAGATGGACTACATACATCGAACGTCATGGTGAGTACATAACTTCTTGATGTTATGTAGTCCAATCTCGCCTACATTCTTACCCGTGTGACAGCATCCCCAGCACCTAAATCCTGGGAGGCTCAGTGGAAAATACTCCTGAGCACTGTGGAACCAAAGGAAGACCTGCCCCTAGATACCACATCTAACTTGTACTGAGTAACAAAGGTGTGAGGAGATGTCCAAGTAGCCACAGCACAAATATCATCCAGACACAATCTGGCCTGAAAAGCTGTAGATGTAGATACAGACCGGGTAGAGTGAGCCTTCACCCGGAACAGTAAATCTCTTCCCCCTGAGGTATAAATGAAAGAAATACAACTGGAAATCCACCTGGACAACGTGACTTTGGAAACAGGAAACCCAATTCTGTTTTCCGAAAATGAAACAAACCAATTAGATTTTCTGAGGTCTTTCGTTCTTTGCAAATATTGTCTGTGCACATCCAATTGATGAAATTTGAATTCTGCCTTGTTTGAGAACTGAGGAAAAAACACTGGCAATTCAATAGATTGGTTCAGGTTACTAACTGACGCTACTTTGGGAAGAAAGGAGGGATTCGGTCGGAGAGAAACCCTGTCCTTACGAATTAATCAAATAAGGGGGTTTGATTGATAAAGCTTGAAGCTCCGAAACATGTCTGGCTGACGTGATGGCTACCAAAAAGACAGTCTTCCAAGTTAAGAATTTTAAATCGCAAGTGGCTGCAGGCTCAAAGGGGGATGAAAAGACCCTGTAGAACAAAGTTTAAGTCCCAAGGCATAACAGGTTCCGAGACCAGAGAAGGAAGCAACAAAGTGCCCTTTAGGAAAGCCTTACAGAGTCTACATGTGCCATTAGGCTAGGTTCGCCTGCGACATGAAAGGTAGAAATCGCCGCCAACTGGACTTTAATGGTTGCGGCCGCTGAACCCTGGTTAAAAAGCATAGACAGGAACTCCAATACAGACGAAATTGGAGCTGTGTAAGGGTCAAACCTTTTGGAATGTGCCCACATTGAAAACCTCTTCCATTTGCCGTACTAAATCTTCCTGGTCGAAGGCTTATGAGGGGAAGATAGAATATGAACCACCTCTGGCGAAAATTGGTGAAGCCTAACTAATGACGGAGGTAGAGTGGCCAGGCTGTCAACCGGAGGGTCCGAAGAGAGGGATGGAGCTGCCCTGACATGCGAGTCAGTAAGTCTGATTGTGGGTCCAGAATCCAAGGAGCGTCCATGAAATAGGGATGGAGAAAGGGGAACCAAATTTGATGAGGCCAGTGTGGGGCAATCAGAATAATTTTGCTTCCCAAGGATTGCGCTTTGAATAACCTTTGACAGCAAGGGAACCGGAGGGAAGGCAATATAGTAGACCGGAGGGCCAATCGTGGACTACAGCGTCCCTGGGTGACTCCCCCTGAGTGGGGTATAAGGGTGAAGTAGCTGCTGCATTTGGCATTGAGGGGGCTGGCAAAAAGGTCGCAGCAAGGCTGACCCCACCCGCGGAAGATCTGCTCTGCAACTTGGCAGTTCAGGGACCACTCGTGAGGCATCAGAATAGCTCTGCTTAGCCTGTCTGCTATCACACTGGACTTCCCCGGGATGTGCGTTGCTACCAGAAAACGTTGGGAAGACACTGCCCACTGCCACACTCGCATGGCCTCTCTGCAAAGGGGATATGACTTGGTTCCTCCCTGTTTGTTCAGATACCACACCACTGACATATTGTCGGAGTGGACTGCAATAGTCCCGAGAGGAAGAAAACTTTGAAGTGCTTGCAATGCTAGTAGCACAGCTCTCATCTCCAGGACACGGATATGCAGATGCAACTCCTGCTCTTGCCACGTGCCTTGGACTGTCCTGCCTAGATAATGCCCCCCCACCCCATCTGGGAGGCATCCGTTTTCTCACCCTATTCTACTCACAGACAGGAGGAAAGTGGAAGACTCTGAAGAGACCACTGGGCGAAGAGTAGCCACTGAAGGAGCCTCATATATAACCTTGTCAGAGGGACTAACAATCGTAGCAGCCATTGTCCCAAACAATTGGAGGACCCATCTTGCCTTCACTCTTCTCAGAGGGAGCAAGGCGTAAACCTGTTGTTGTAGGACTCCGATTCTTTCCTGTGGTAGAAACACCCGCATGAGGATGGGGTTTAATTCGGTGCCTATAAAAGGTGACACGCTGTGAGGGCAACAAGGCAGACTTTTCCCAGTTCAATGTAATGCCCAGCTGTTGACAAAGGTTGATAGTAGCGTCCCTGGTCTGAAGTAGTAGATGCCTGGTGGTGGCAGTAAGGAGCCAGTCGTCCAGGTATGGAAACAATCCCTGACGTCTCAAGTGAGCAGTCACCACTGCCATGCATTCAGTTAACACCCTGAGGGCTGTGGTGAGACCAAAGGGCAGGGCTCGAAACTGAAAGTGACTGGCTCCAAGCCGGAAGTGTAGGTGACTTCTGGATGCCCTGTCCATCTTTATGTGGTAGTAAGCATCCTTGAGGTCGATGGAGCACATCCACACTTCTTTTCCCAACAATGGGAGAATAGACTGCAACGTGACCATTCGGAATTTGGACGTTTGCACATGGGTGTTCAATCGGCTGAGATCCAAAATGGGTCTCAGGTCCCCTGTCCTTTTCGGCACCAAAAAGAATCTGGAGTAATCCCTAATCCGATCTGGTCTGAGGGGACATGTTGGATGGCTCCTTTTTCTAGCAGCTTTGAAACATCTGAAGCTGCGTAATCCCTTTGACTGGGTGGAACATCCAGGCTTTTCTTGATTGGAGGGGGATTTGACGAGAAGGGAATGACAAATCCTCCGGAAATTATTAGTAGAGCCCATTGGTCCTGGGTGATATCTTGCCAGGCCTCCGGGTATAATGAGATTCGACCCCCGACTGGCTCCGGAAACGCAGAATCGGGCCTCCCATCAGGAGTGGCGGTAGACAGAACCATGAAAGGAATCGCGGTCTCCCGAGTTGCGAGGGCCTCCTCTGCCCCTAGGGCGGCGTCTTCCTGAATAACCATCCTCTCCCCTGCCTCTGGAGGGGGGCTCACCTTGTGCACCAGGAAAAAACCTCCGATTTCTAGAACCACATTTTGCCACTCCTCTGGGCCTTGGGATAAGGCCTAGAGAGAAGGGAAAAATGGACTCCTACAGCAGACAGAGTTTTCCACTCTTGCTCGCACCTAGTGAGAGCGTCTTTCACCTTGGTTCCGAACAAAGAGGAACCATCAAACGGGGCATCGGTGAATGAAGACTTGAAGGCCTCCGCGAAATGACAAAGGCACATCCAGGCCTGCCTCCTAAGAGCAACTCCTGAACTTGCCGTCCTACTCGCTTCCTCGGCTGCGTAGGCGATCAGCCTCATGGAGGAGTTTGCAACAGAATTGAGGGTAGACATCGGAGTGTTGACCCTCTGGGTCACCGCCTCAGAAATGTTACCCGTGAGATAATCTCCAAGCTCCTTTAGGAGATCTCTCGGGAGCAGTGTAAAGTGTGATAAGTAATTCAGTGAAGTAAGGTAAAGGTCACTGAAGAAAACGTACGCTTCCCGTACCTGTCCATAGTCCTAGACTCCTTGTTAGGGGAATGGACGGTGGAAGAAGTCTCAGCTAATTCCTTCTGGGTGGCAGCTGCCACCACCATGGCATCCACAGGGACTCCGTTGGATAGAAATTCCTTATCAGGAGGGGCAGACATTTATTGGTCTCATGGGGACCGGTTCCACAGAGTCAGGGGTTTCCCCACACCCTTCGTCAAACCAAATCCAGAAGCTCGAAGGGTGGAGATACCCAGGAGGCGGAGGGCTGAGCACCAAAGGCCTTCAGGAAGACGGACTCCTCTTCGGAGGGGGCTTTGGATGGCCAGTCACCTCTTTGCTTCAAAATCTCTAGGATGTCGGAGAAAGAAACCTCCTCCAATTCCTCGAGGTCGGTGTCTGATGTGAGAGACTCGCCCTGGGAATCTATGTGCTTCCTCTTGCACATTTTCTTTCTGGGTGGCTCCTCAGGCAAAAACTCTGAGGGGCCCTCAGAAATATGGGGACCACTCGTGGGGGTACCCTGAGGCCTTGGGGCTCCGCTGTCCAGAGATAGATGGCGATCAGAGACCTGCACCGGTGTTGTAGGGGACAGAGTGACCGACCTGTATGATGCCACTGATGACCTGGCCAGCGAGCTCCGCATAGTCTCAAAGGCTGGTCCTCCAGATCTGAAGAACGACCAGCCTCCGAAGCAGAGACAGGAGTCAGGCTTCCCCACGCCAAAGCACCGAGAGAGAGACTAGGAGCTGAGAGGTATCCCGAAGCCTCCCCCTCTGGTCCGACCAATGAATCCCGAGTGCTGAACCCCGTGGACGGTGCTGACTGGGTCGGAGCAGACGTCAGAACTGATAAGCCAGGAGGGGCTGTCGGAACTGACCTAGGGACATCACACGGAGCCGAGCACTCCACCTCTGAAAGCTGAGATGTGATCGGAGGAGGAAGTATCTATGTAGGTTGAGGGACCAGCTCCGAGGCAGACTGGGTCGGAGCCGAGAACAATTTAGTTAGTACCGGTGATTGAAGAAGTCTCTGCACCACTCTATAGACATCCACATCTGATAAGGTCCTGGAAGATAGGGAAGGAGATCTAGACCTCCACTCTGAAGGAGACCTGCGAGGAGGAGACACCGGCCTAATGCTAGGCGACTGGCTCTGAACAGGCTCCAAGAAAATTGGAGCCGAAGCAGGTTCCATAACCACTGACACTTCCTGCGGCCCCGAGGACAACAGAACCGAGGATGTCGATGAAGACACTGCTATTTTCTCCGGCGGCTCCGAGGATACTGATGGAGCCGGAGATTGCTTTTTTGCTTTGGAAGATTTTGCCTTAGAGCTGGAAGCACTCTCCAGACCCTCCTCGAAGGAGGGTTTCAGAAGTCCCTTCAAAATCAATTTGTTCTTCCTTTCTTGAAGAACACGCGGGCTAAAGACATGACAAAAACTACAGTATTCCTGGAGATGAATCGCTCCCAGACAGTACACAGAGTGACCATCAGTGATGGACATCTTATAACTGCACTTGGAGCACTTCCTGAAGCCCGAGGGCTTATGCTCCTTAGTATCTTTGGACATAGTTACCACAAACAGCAAATAACTCAAAAATAGACCAACGGTCAAACAGCCACAAGTGTGGGAACAAGCCAAACAAAACACAGAACACCACAAAGACCTCTAACTCAAATGATCCTTAGACACAAATACAAGGGGGAGGACTAATCCCTCTAATTTAAACGGTTTTAATCCAAGGGAAGAATTTAGCACACAAGGAAAGCAAGGGGAAAGACTAGGTCCTCTAACTGAAACAGGCCTAGCCCGTTGGAAACAGCTAGTGGGATACCACAGAATACGCTATAAAGAAAACACAACTTTCCCACAATACAGTCAAGAACACACACAATAGCTATTAAAATAGCTTTTTGTGCTAAAAACTTCTCTGATATAAGAAAAGGGTACTTCGCCACAGCCAAGAGCGAGACCATGTCTGAGCTACACGATCGGCAAACGAGATCTGGGGATAGAGAGCAGTGCAGCATGCAATACCATCTTAGCCCAGCCAATATAAAGACTTCGAGCTAAAAAGTATGGCCGAGTCGGAGCCGAACCCACGGGTAAGAATGTAGGTGAGATTGGACTACATAACATCAAAAATTCTGCACAATTTCATACCATGGTCAACATGGATGAACCTGATTACTAAGAAGTGGTGGAGCAAAAAACAGTGAAAACATTTCACAAAAACCAGAGATTCTTAAAATAAAGATGTGTTAGCAGCTTCAAAGCACAAAAATGATTCAAATGCAAAATCTCTTACAAAGACTGGCAAACAGAAAGGCTGCGTGACTAAAGCAGCTGCCCATCCACCTTCCAATTACTGAAAGTTATCTTCAAGCTACCATGAATTCCCATTTTTACTCCTGCATTCCAAACACTCTCCAATAAAGTTGTCAAACAAACCTTTCGGACTCTTGGTAATTTTCAAGTGCATGTAAGCATACTGACAACATAAAAACCATATCCAGTGTCTCTGAAATAAATGGAGCAATTATGTGCATCAAGGCCAATTCTGAATCTTTTTTGCACAATCTGGTTTAGACAGCTAGATGAACAGCGTCCATGGTGTCTAGTGGGAACTCCCCAATGGTTCTTTTCCATAGTTGATGACCTCCTGCCTTATTTTTCTTTGTCAAGATGGGGCACCCAGCAGGAACTCTGCTACATGGAATTCTGAGAGAAAAGGAATTATGTAACCTCTGCATATGATGTGTCTGACCCACCTGTCACAAGTGATTCTGAACCACTGAACCACTTCTCAGTGTAGGAACAGAGACACAACCAAAGCAATTCATCACCAAGTTCACAACTTTAATAGCCTTTAACGAATACTTAAAGAATCACTCAAGACAAAAACCAAGCACTTTCGTCCCGTTAAGCCACAGGACGTTTTCAAAAGGTAAGAAGCCAGCGTATTTGCCAGATTTAAATAACCCACCTCACATAGTCACATGATCAATTAAACAGCATTGCCAAAACATTTAAAATATCCCTTCTTTTAAAACAAAACAAAATTGTTCAACATCTAATTTAGCTATGTCAGGCAGGTAACTCATACTACTTCGGAAAAACTGAACATTGTTTAAGACAGCAGATCTACGAGCATGTCTATGACAAAGAACAGCACCAATAATGCACTGACAAAACATATTACAGTAAACTCGGATCATGAATTTAAAAGTTTATCATTTTATATCAGGTTACACATAGTAATAGAGGAGGTGCTTGGTCTTTGTTTCTGAAAGCAAAGGAATTTTATTGGTGACTGCATTTTAATGTGTTTAATTATCGGGGTTTGAACAAGCATTGCTCAGTAGGCGCTCTCTTAAAATTGAAAGCTCTGGACCAACATCTGTTTATTATATTTATTACATATATGTGTTTTAGGTTTATTTATTTATTCAGTACTACTGCATGTTTTACATGTCGAACAATTTAATTTTGTTTTAAAGGAAAGGACGTTTTAAATGTTTTGGCAATGCTATTTAATGACTATGTGTGGTGGGTTATTTAAATCAGGTGAATACGCTGGCTTTTTTACCTTTTGAAAAAGTCCTGTGGTTTAAAGGAATGAAAGCACTTGGTTTTTGTCTTGAGTGATTCAAGTATTCATTAAAAACTATTAAAGTTGTGAACTTAGTGGTGAATTGCATCGGTTGTGTCTCCGTTCCTACACTGAGAAGTGGTTCATTAGCTTTTCTCTTTGTTGTTGCTGTTCCTGATTCGGAACCATTCACTGGAGTGAAGGGAAATCCACCTCCTACTATCCCCAGATAAGAAAAATTCAGGAACCTTCTAAGAGTGCTGCCACTGGTCTCTGGGGTCAGTTATAGTCTCCTGCACAGCAGCAGGCACCTCTGCCCCTAGCTAGGCAGTTGTTCTGATAGTGACATGTATTTTGGCCTCTACTTTCACTGCCTTGCTGTCCTTGCCAAGTCCCCTATCGCAACCACATCTGACGCTGGCTTTTCTAAGTCCTGCTAAAAGTCCTTTGTGGAGGAGAAAACTTCATTTCCATAGCCACTGGGGTTTTATGCTCCTCCAGGTCTTTAAGGTGCCTACTAACGTCAATACCAAACAGGGGGTTTGGGGGTAAGGGGGTCTGTGAAAGAGGCCTTAGTGTCCTCTGCAAAGCCTGTTAAGTCTGAGTCAGATATGATGTTACACCACCATGCCAACAACACTGGTGGAATCATCAGCTGAAGACTCAGACCATGTGATTCATAAGGTTAGAGGAGGTGGTGGCCTGAGCTACAAGTCTCTCTTACTGTTGGTCTTTTGGCAGCTTTTCAACCACGCAGAAATGTTAGTGGTGTCCTCCCTCTAGGGTAACCTTTTTGAGTAAGGCAGCTCCATCTGAGAAAGGGTAAAGTTTGCAAACATTTTCCAAATCTGTCCACTTAATCATGACACCCTGACCAGTGGATGGGCAGCTTGAATCTGGGGGACAGGAGCCCCTGGGTTTTCCAAACAGCCCTGGGGGCATCTTTCAGCATTTCCACCATGGATGGGACAACCCAAAAGGTCAGAATTGTTAACTGCTATGTCTGTTGCAACCTCTTCTCTAGGGATGTGATGAAGTTGGCACAAACAGAAGCATAAGCACATTAATATACATTATGCACCACACTAGACCTGGGATGCACAACTGAACAGAAAACAGTAACATCTTTTAAGTGCTGTTACGGTCAGGTCTTTGACTAATGAGTAAACTACATGGCTCAAAACTAAACAGAAAACTCAAGCAGTAACTTAGCCTTTGCCAACCTTCTGTGAAAGGAGACAAGGCAAGCACAACAGATGAAGACACACCCAAGCACTGGGAGATGAACAGACAATTTATTATTTTATTTTTATTCTACATTTGTTGACTGGGCTAGTCTAGCTGGATACATGTCCATTTTCAGTAGAGGGCCGGGGAGAAAAGCTCCACAAAAGGACAATCATAAGTAAAATTGAGCACCCCCCCCCCCAGCAAAAAGTGTGGATCAGAAAAATAAGCAGTGAAGAGAGAATCCGTAGTAGAACACTATCAATCATTTTCTGCCACTTATCTGAGTTACAAGATTTAAGTACTGTTTTTTTAATTGTTCTTCTTTCATAAATGAAATTTTTTTTAGTACTGCTTCAAACACTAAAATTCATACCTGTAGCCACAAAATGTGCTGGTTTTGGTCTAAGTGATGGAACATCTTTTGGAGGATTCACAAAACACAGATCTGTAAAATAAACATGAATGAATAGAGTTCCGCTGCATTCAAGTTAGCAATTTCACCATAGAGAAAAAGTGTACGATATGTGTAAAATTTAAAATTCCAAAAACAGGTCTAATTTCAAAATAAGCCCAATTAGGGACTTTTTCTTTCATTTTCTGCAATAAATTAGTCAAACTACAGTTATGCATACAGAGAAGCACACCTCTTGTACATCAAAACGAGAGAGAGAGATTTAAAAATTGTGGTAGAATAAAATGAGGAGTGTTATAATGCAAAACAGATGCAGTTAAGTGACATAATGAAAAGCATATTAGTTTCTAGTAGTCTGACCTTACTTAGGGAGGCAATAATGCTTCCAGTCAACTTGTAAAGTCTGCTACCTTAGCAACAATTAGTAGCAAGATATTTGAAAAAGCTCCAAATTAAATTCCAGATACCAGTACACTCTTCAACTCAGTCAAAGCCATAGATTTCAAACTTCCTGTCATTCCATCTGTGTTGCTCACATAACATTAAATATATATAAAAAAATGCTTGCTGCAGTGACCAAAAAGGAAAAAAGGACATATCAAACCAGAAAGATTATAAATTGAGATTTCAAAGAAATGGGATGCATGGCTAGGCTTAAAAAGGCCCTTGCGGTCATTAGCCTAGTAAACACCTACGAACCTATGAAGCAGAAATTGCATAAACTGGTTACAGGGAGGAAAAAAAATTTTTTATTCCGATCTAGACTGCTCAAAATAGTAACTACTTAATTACATTACATAATCTATACAGAGACGCTCCATTAACATTAAAAAAATTTCAATAAATATTAACAGGTTAACAGGGCTGTACTAGACTAATTACCACTGGGGCCTTTTAAAGCCTAACCATGCATCCCAAATCAGATAAGTTCTAGTACCTTTACAAGTATAAGTACGAGCCTGGAAGATTAACCATTTACAAGCTGCCTGCCGTTCATTAGTGACATAGGTGCCAAACCAGGGATTCATTTCCTGTTCTCCATCCAGTTGTCTAAGTTTCACTTGAACTAGATTAGGGAGGAACTCTGTTTTCACATGGATGGGGGCCTGGTCCAAAGAAGGGGTAGTCTCTGAAACACATCACTTCAAATAAGCTGTAGGTAAACACACCTTTCACAAACTCACACTAGCAACATAGAATTACCTTCCACCAAAAACAACAGTGAACCTCTGGTGATAGCACCCTCTCACAAGTGCAAAAATATATCCTGAAAAGATGGTCTAAAATTAATGAATCAATATCTTATGTGATGTCAAAGTGGAAGTCAAAAGTTGCATGTCAGAGGTGGCTATATATTGCTGGAGGTCAGTCGTACTCCCTCCACAAGGTTAATTTTGCAAGACTGGAAAAAAAAAGGCTGAATCAAACATCTCGGAATCCTCAGTGTGAAACGATCCAATGTATGTGCCCTGGCCTGGGCCAGGTTGTGGACTAAACACATCATACTTGTCATGGAAAAGAAAAACTGTCACCAACATTAACTTTACACTTCTGGGAATGTCCTCAACTGCTATAGTCTTCACTGTATGACCAATGATAGATGTGTTCTTTGAAAAAAATATTTGTGGTTTTAATAGCCATTATTTCAAAGTAAATGACTGGTATATCTTGAATGCTGGTAACGTCTTATGCAACCACTGATAAACTCATGTTTGGCATTCAAGAAAAAAAATACTGAGTTCAAGAAAAAAATACTGAGTTCACCACTGCAAATTTTATGAAAAGGAATGAATTTATTATGCTCAAATGCACCATTCTATGATTCACCAACTAGCCTTGCAGATAGATAAAATCAAAACTGAGAAGGGAAAAAAAAAAAAAAAAGGTTTTCCTAGTTCTTAATCACCTACAGGATTACTCCTCAGATGACAACAGGGGTAGCTCCTGCAAAATTGATTAATCACAGAAACTGCAGTACACCACATCTTGTCAAGACACACCGAATAAAAAAAAAAAAAAAAATTCACCAAAAAGGGGTAATTTTATTCACATAAAAAAGCCCACCCTACCCCTAGTCATCCATTCCATCCAACTTCATGCCCTGTCCATCACCAGGTCCACCTGCATCCAACCTCTCCTAGATTTTCACCAGGCCAAGTTGCAGCCAGAGTGGATCTTAAGGGCATACTGGAGGCCAGGCAACTGCCTCTGCTAATGATTGGGGGGAGGGGGCTTTATTACGATCTACTCTTGTTTCCCTACTTCCTACATTCTTCGACAATGTCCAAGGGATACTCCCTTCCGACGACCATGCCTCCCCTCATGGAGTATATTCGATGAATGCTTTCTCTCCCCATTTGGGCATGCCAGCACCTCAGATGCCCAAGCCACTAATCAAACTCGGGTTGCCAGGGCTATACCAAACAAGTTTCTTCTTGTACATGCATTTCATCTCAAACCAAGTGCTTCAACTTTCATGCAATGTCCTACCCTCACACCTGGCTAAATGTCACAATGTGCTACAATATGCAAGAGAAAGATCAAGAAGACAATTTTTTTTAGTACAACTGGGGACATTTTCTTTTGGGTACAATTAAACCACCCATCTCCATTTTTAGTTACCTTATTAACCCTCACAAAAATTTAACACTTGCTATTAAGAAAATAAAAATAGAAGGACATTGAGTCATAATTTTCAAAGCAAATTCTTTTAGTACACACTTTTTATCATAAACACGTTATGTTAGCTGCCATATAATGCACTGGATTAAGTGCTAAAATAAGCTGCTTTCAAAATAAAGGTAAGCAAAGTAAATTATTTTTTCTTTTGCATCAAAGTAATTGTCTTTTATTTACTCTTAATTAAGAATAAAACAACTTTATCACACACCTGCTTGTGGCTAAACCCCACCACATGGAAACATTCAAAATAGACATTACTCAAAGCAGAGTAGTAAAACACACACACACCACACGCACACACCTTTACAGTACAGTCAAGAGCAGATTAACCAAACTTTCACCTCAGCTTGGGATCTTAACACCGATCAGTTTAATTTAAGACATAGTCCTGTTTAATAGGTCAACATGTAAAGAATTCTCTTCTTTAAAATTTCAACCCGACGTCAAACACTTCATTCTACACAACCACCTTGTAGTAGGGATCTTTTCTTTCACTGTGTCAGGACTGTCAATTCACCAACAACTAGCTACCTTTGTTCTCCCTGCAACTGCATCAAGTGTACTAGCATTTCCTTTTTCTCCACTGCTTCATTGGGATTATCAAATGCCTGCACTCTCTGGTTTCAAAGTAACAATTTACATTTCAGCTTTTTATGATTACACTCCCTTATAACAACCAAATTATACATCACTATTTAGAAGGCAAAAAGCCCTTTTCACACAGCTGTAATGACCTATTATTCCACCCTCCTAACTCCTACTCACACAGCCTGTTCCTTTTAGTGATCAGATTCCTTTGCTATTTGATTTTTGTTATAAGAAAGTTTTAGCAAGCAGGAAATTCAATTGCAAACACAAAAAGTACTTTCAAATGTAATCAAAAGAAAATTCTACAATAAATACATATGCGTCTCCAGTGAATTTGCTACACACACTAGTTTTACCCTAGGTGAATCCTTTTCTACTTTCTCTCATCACCAAATCATTATCCAACACTGACAGGCAAACAATGAAATCTTCCCGCCAATAACTTTCGATTCTGCTGTTTATACCGTTCCACCCCTTTTGATGTAATTTCAAAACTTTCCCACTGTATGAAGAACACAGTACCTCGTTTGCCTGGGAAACTGGTGATGGCCTTTCATTCTGCCTGCTTCCACTGCATTTCTCTAACCTGAATACTGCTCAATAGAAAATACTGGACCTCACTCATAAGTTATCTCTAAGCAGCCCTTGGTTATATACATTTCCCATAAGTTCTCTCAGTTTCTCAGCTCCCTTTATTCACCACACTCAGCTGCAGCACAGCACTAGCTGTACAGAAACAAGTGCAGATCGTGTCTACTGCAGCATGGCTCTCTGTCCCTCTCCCTTTCTTATGGTATTCCTTTTATCTTTTAGGTTTATGAAATGCAAATCCACTTTCTTCCTTTTCTCTTATAGAAAAAAAAGAGCAACTCCATTTGACCCCTGTTCAGCCTGGTTTAAAAAAAAAAAATGCTGAGCGACTTAACCAATGACTGATTTTTATTTTATTTATTTATTTATTTATTTATTTATTTTGAGGTGTTGCTACAATACAGTTCTATTATGCTCGGCCTTAATTCACTCTTTACCATGGCCCCATTTCCATCCACTCCCATATCATTTACTTTATCCCTATCCTCTTCCCTAACAACTCTACTCCTTCTGGAGGACAAGACAGTACACTGACAAAAACTACACTGACAAACACAACCAATCTAATCTACAGTTAAACCCCCTATTAATTTCATCACTCACAGAAACGCATTTCATCACTCACAGCAACACAGAAAAAACAATCAAATCTAAGTCTATACAAGCACTTAACACCTCAACATTTTTTTTTCTTTTATTGACATTTGTTTACTGGCAAGTCAGACTGTAAAATACCCATTTTCATCAGAGGCCCAGGAAAAAAAGCTCCACAAATAAAAGAACAGAAAACACAAATATAGATGAAAACTGACATTGTATTACAATAATTTGTAAATATACAAAATACAAATATTAATGTACCTAAAACACACATCTACCATCATGTTTGTGTCTTTTGGCTTTTCCCGGTTAGGGGTCGCCACAGCGTAAAGTACAGTTGTGTACACTTAACATAAAATGTAGATGCTCGAGTGTATTCACTGTTGCAGTCATTGCATTTGGGGTAATCTGCTGGCAGGTTGCCCTCAGTCGGCCTGAATTCCAAAGTCTTGGGTCCTGCATCGGTTGCTGTCTCCTCTTCCAAGACGTCAGGGGTATAAAACATGCAGCAGACGCCATTTTCTTTTGTTTTTCTTGCCCCCCCGAAGTCAGGTGCCCCCAAAAAAGAAAAAAAAAATATATATATATATATATATATATATATATATATATATATATATATATATATATATATATATATACACATACACACACACACACACACATATATATATATATATATATATATATATATATATATGGGTTCACTTCAGTTCACTGAACTTTCAATTCACTGACTTTCATTTCACTGACACCATTTCACTGAAAGTTCATTTCACTGACAAGTATTATTACAAAGTAAATGGAATATGCCCCCTTCCCCACTGTAGTGCGACCCTGGAGTTAGAATATATAGTTAGGTGTGGGGGCAGAGCCCCACATCGGGTGGGGGAAGCCACTTACTTTTCTTTTACTAAGCAATATTATATCAAAACGTAAGAATATCATATGAAATGAAGTGGGGGCTGCACCCCCCCCACACCCCCCCCAACTATATGTTCTAACTACAGGGTCACACTACAGTGGGGAAGGGGGAATATTCCATTTTATTGCTAATAATAGTTGTCAGTGAAATGAACTTTCAGTGAAATGAAGTTTCAGTGAAATGAATTTCAGTGAAATGGTGTCACTGAAATGAAAGTCAGTGAATTGAAAAGTTCAGTGAACTGAAGTGAACCCATACATACATACATACATACATATATATATATATATAAATATATATATATATATATATAACATACACACAAATATATATATATATATATATATACATACATATATATATCTATATATCTACACATTATATATATATATATATATATATATATATATATATATATATATATATATATACACACACACACACACACATATACATACACACACACACACACACACACACACTATATATATATATATATATATATATATATATATATATATATATATATATATATATATATATATATAAAAAAATCATACACACACACACATATATATATATATATATATATATATATATATATATATATATAAAAATCATACACACTATATATATGTATATATATATATATATATATATATATATATATATATATATATATATATATATATATTTAGGTTCATAGGTTTATACTAGGCTATCTGCCCTAAGGCATTTATAAGCCTAGCCCAAAGTTTTGTGGCTTACACAACCCCTTATATGAAAAAATACTGTGCCCATTAGTTTGTTGTGCCTCTGTCCAGCAGTGACACAGAGATGATTCCCGGGGTAAACCTACGATCTCCCATCCACAGGTCAAGATTTCTCTTGAACAGAGCCAGCGAGGTGCTCTGCCTCACATGGACCAGGATTTTATTCCACAGCATAGGGAGTCTGAGTGATAAATCTATCCCTCCAGCACGTCCTATTTATATCCGTGCTAAGGTTTAAGTCGCTTGCTCTAGTGGTTTTGGTGGATTTGGATTTTTTGAGGTGGAGCATGTCCATTAATTCCGGGTTGGACATGGCCTTGTATGTCAGGCACATGTCACCTCTGAGCAGACGGTATGCGACCGAATAGAGCTGGAGTTTCTTCAATCTGGCAGCATATGACAGATTTTGGAGTCTCTTTATCCTTTTGGAGAGGAACTTTTGGGGTCTCTCCAATTGCTGCAGATGTCGGGTGAGATACATCCCGAATGGGGCATTGTACTCGATCATTGGTCTGATAAATGAAGAGTACAGTGGAACAATGACCTCACTAAATTTGGATGTGAATCCCTTCATGATCAGGTGGGCAATGTAGAAGGTCTTTCTAACCACTTTAGCAACGTGAGTGTCAAAGGAAAGGCCACTGTCAACCTGGGTCCCCAGGTCCCTGATAACCTCTTCTGTGCTTAGTGGATTGCCACCTATATGGTAGCTTGGGGTTACCTTGTTTTTCCCGAAGGGTATGACTATACATTTTTTGGCGTTTAACTTCAGGCCATGGCTCTGGCACCAGCTATCTGTTTCCGTGAGTCCCTTCTGAAGGATATCCGTGTCCGATACACTTTCCACTATGGCGCCCAGTTTGCAGTCGTCTGAAAACTTTGTCAGCCAAAGTCCTCCCATGTTGGCCTGTACTTCTGAGAAGTAGATGCCGAACAATAGGGGGCCAAGAACCGAGCCCTGTGGGACACCACTTGTGACCGGCTTGGAGTCTTGACATAGCGCCAACTCTAACCCTGTGGGTTCTGTCCTTAAGCCAGTTTGCAACCCATCTTGTGACATATGGGTTTACATTTAAGCTGGTAAGTTTTTCTACAATACCCGAGTGGGGTATTGTGTCGAAAGCCTTTGCAAGGTCAAGGTAGGCTGTATGGACTGCCTTTCCCTCATCAATGGTCTTGGTGACTGTTTCGAAGAAGTGGACCAAGTTCAAAAGGCACGATCTGCCCTTGACAAAGCCAAACTGGGTCGGGTCCAATGTCTGCAAGTCCCCTATATCTTTGTTTATGAGCTCCATTATGATCCTCTCCATAGCTTTGCAGACTAGACTTGTTAAGCTTATGGGCGGTAATTACCAGGGTCCGTGAGGCACCGCCTTTGTGGAGTGGGACCACAGTTGCCGTCGCCACTCCTTGGGCACGTATCCTGTGGTAAGGCTGAGATTTAACAGCTGCCTTATGTGCGGGTTTAATTTCTCATTTAGCTCGTGTAGCACACAGCCGGGGACACCATCGGTCCCATTGATGCTGTGTTTTTAGCTTTAGAGAGAGCAGCTTTCACCTGCGCATTTGAGATGTCTGGGAGGCTACACTCCGCTGGGATAGTTATCTCTCCTTTAGGGGAGAGGGGTGAAGTTTGCACTGAACCTGTCTGCTAGTATGTTGGCAATGTCTGTGGGTTCAGTGATTTTTTATATCATTTTGGACTAATTCTGAGCATATCTGGGAGTTTCCACCCAGGTTCCTAACATAGCTGAAAAAGGCCTTATGATAGTCCTTTGAATCCATGGCAATTTTTCTCGTATTTTTTTACTAATAATGATCAGGGGTGACTTCCCTTTTATGGATTTTGTTCTACCATGTAATAGCTTTCGCCTCTTATTGTAAAGTTTGTTAATGGCTGGGGTCCACCAGACTGGACATTTGCCCTTTGTGGAAAGAGTCTTGGTTTTATTTGGGATTGCCTGATCCATGCAGTCCTGGAGGTGTTCATAGAAGGCATTCGTAAGGGCTTCCGCAGCTTGGGTTGTGGTTTCCACTGCCTCAGGGGCCTTGAAGGATGCCACACCAGTCTTGAGTAGTGTGAAGTTTGCTTTAGAGAAGTTCTTCACTGTGGTCTTTTTTGTTTGGGGTGGGGGTGGGATGTGGATTTCCAGTGAGATTAGTTTATGATCAGATCTCACCAATGAGGGATATACTTCCGGTGTGGAGCATTTTGTCCCCATTTTTGTGATAATGAGATCTAGTATATTTTCTCCTCTCGTGGGAACAGTGACTAGCTGTTCCATGGCATTTCAATTTATGAACTCCAGGAACCGTTTGGCTAGAAAGTTAGGGCTTGAGTAATGTTCCCAGTCTATATTTGGGTAGTTGAAGTCACCCAATATGATGGTGTTTGGAGATACATTTATACCCTCCAGTGTCTTCAGGAAGGCTGTGTGGGGTTCCTGAGTTTGAGAGGGTGGCCTGTAGCATGCTACAATTTGTAGAGCAGTTTTGCCTATGGTTAGTTGCACCTGGATGGTTTCCGAAGCTTCGTGCTTTGCCACCAACCTGGAGGTGTGGGTATCCTTTATGAATATGGATACACCCCCTCCTTTTGTGGTGTGGTCCGGATTTTGGGGCCGGAACGCATGATATGAGGTAAAACCTAATAGTGCCAGGGTGATCTCAGGAGCCTTGAACTAGGTTTCAGTTACAGCACAGACATCGATGTTCTCCATACTGAGAAGGGCCTCGAGTGCGTGCATTTTGAGATTTAGACTTCTGGCATTGAACAGCATTACCCTCAGTTTCTTCCC
>NC_056739.1:404525666-404560666 GCF_019279795.1 Protopterus annectens
TGGCAGATTCTAGCGCCCGATAGGCAGCTTACTGTGACCTTCTCCTTACTCAAACTGGTGAGCGGGACATCAGTGTGTCTGACTATGGAGTCACCTATGACGAGTGTGTCTGGCATTGTGTTTGGCCTTACGGGCTGTGACTGTTTGGCACAATGCCTCTGTGGTCTATGTGTTGCATGTGCTGTGCCCTGTGGAGGCAGTTGTTTGGGTGTCTGCTTTGGTGGCCTCTGCTGTTTTGGTAGATTTTTGATCAGAGCCTCCGAGTACGTCTTTGTGTGTTTATGTGTATGATTTGAAGTTGTGATAGTGCTATGTGAGACTGGGTTTGTGGTGTTTGTGTGGTTACCTTCTCCTCCTGTCTGGTCTTGCCAGTCCTATATTGAGAGAGCTCAGCCTCCAAGTTTGGCTATATAGTTGCATCTCTCGCATCTATTTGTGTTCTGTGGGAGGAGGAGAGGGTTGTCTGTGTACATGAGGCAATTGTAACATTGCCTCAATATTCCCATATTCACCAGATGAGCAGGAGAGGACACTAGCAACTGATCCCTCGACATCCTAGAAGAAGTAGTCAAAAACTTTGAGTTTGAAAAAGACTTTGGGGATGTGGTGTTTTAGGCTGGTGGGGTACTATGTATAATAAAAAGTGCTATATCAGAGTAAAAAGTACTTTAGGAGCAAGTGCTAGGCTTTACAGATAGAGAATAGTCTACTTAGGAATCAAGTAGAGCTGAACTTTTTAGTTAGAGAATAGGCTGGTTTGATTAGCAGTACAGTTCAAGAAGAGCTGTTCTAAGGGAAAAAATGAAGAGTGGACTTTAGGTAGCCGAATAGTTTAACCTTGATTAACCGCTGCTGCTCTTGTGTGCTGTGGCAACTCACGCTAAAGCGTGCTTTATAGCAGGGGCTGGAAAAGGCAGGAAATGACCCAAAATGGCCAATGAACTACAAGTTACTGTCTTAAACCACTCCTCTGAGGACAAACAGGCAGCTCAGTACTCCCCACTCTCACTGTTGAGTAAAGAAACTTCCCCCTGACCAAACAAGGAAAATGGAGAAGTACAGGAACCAAGACAAAGCCCAGGGATCAGCAAAATCTGATCACTGGAACAAACTATTCAGGAAAGTATGGAAAACAAGAATATTTTTTTGTTTTTTTTTTTTTCAAGTTTTTTACACAGAAAACACAATAAATGCTTTGCTTTTCGATTAAATGCTATCAAAAGCTAGTACACTTGAGTGTATTAGCCTGTAGTTTAACTTTTAAGCAAACAAACTAGGAAGTGCAAGAAACAATTCAAGCTTATAAAAACAGGAAAAACCGGTAATAACTCTATAAAATAGGCAGAAACAGTCGTCGAAATTATACACACACACATTTTTATATATATATATATATATATATATATATATATATATATATATATATATATATATATATATATATTATACACACACATATATATATATATATATATATATATATATATATATATATATATATATATATATATATATATATATATATATATATATATATATATATAGAGAGAGAGAGAGAGAGAGTTGTATACATACACACACATACATGCATCAATATAAACTTTACCTTCATCTACAAGCAAATACACCACATAGGTTGTAGAAGATAGTGAAGTATAGATAAACTCCAGAATGACAGTGGGGATGGCAGGAGGGTAAACTGGACTGCAACAGTGAATACACTTGAACATCTACATTTATTGTTCACAACTGTACTCTGTTCTTCATGTTTCACTGTTGCAGTCATTGCATTTGGGTAGAATCCCAAAGCTATGGTTGGGAGGCTGAAGCTAAACAGCATTAGTAGCGGCTATAAGGCCCTGCAGAACTGCAGGGCAAGGCCTGCCCTGGATTTAGAGTAGAGTGGCAAATGATAACACCTTGCAAAGGTATGAACAGAACTCCAAGTAGCAGCCTCTAGAATGTATTTGGTTGGTACTCCCCTTAGGAAGGCTGCTGAAGTAGCTGCAGCTCTGGTGGAATGAGACCGAATGCCCTTGGGCACAGGTTTACCATGGTGCAAGTAGCAGAAATGGATGCAGTGGCTTTATCCACTTTAAAATTGTCTGCTTTGATATAGCCTTTCTTTCTGATCCTGCAGCATATGTCACTAGTAATTGCTCAGTTTTTCTTAGAGCTTTAGTCCTGCTTAAGTAGAATCTTAGCTGTCTGTGTACGTCCAAGGAATGCATAAATTCTCTCCCCCTTGTTCTGCGGATTTGGATAAAAGGTTGGCACATTACTTGTTTGGTTAAGAGCCATACTGGAAACCACCTTAGGCATAAAAGTAGGATTTGTCCTAAGAGATACCCTGCCTGGGTAAAATATAACAAAAGGCTCTACAGTCATGAGGGCCTATAGCTCTGAAACTCTTCTTGCTGAAGTAATTGCTAGGAGCAGAGCGGTTTTCCATGACAAGAACTTTATATCAGTGGTAGCAGCTGGTTCAAATGGAGGCAGGGTGAGCCTTTCCAACACATAATTGAGGTCCCATGCAGGTAGTGGTGATCTTCTAGGAGGCCTTACATTTTTGGCTCCTCTAAGATACTGCTTTAGTGAAGGATGAAAAAAGATTGGTGGCTCTGTATTGTAATCAGCCAAAATGGCAGAGGCATGGATTTTAATTGATGAGAACGATAGGCCTTTGTCAAGCTTCTCAGTTAAGTATTGCAATATCGGAGGAATATTTGGTTCTGCTGTATCAGTTCCTTGTGCTCGATTCCAAGCATAGAATCTCTTCCATTTGTCAGCATAAGATTTTCTAGTACTAGGCCTTCTGGCTTCCAAAATGACATCCATCACAGCTTTACTGAGAGGTGTTGTTTGTATGATTACCTGATTAGCCATGCTGCCAGGTTTAGAGTCTGTAGATGATTGTGCAGGATCTGATTGTTTTGCTGGGACAGTAGTTGTGGTCTTAGAGGCAAGGCCCAAGCTGGGTATTGAGACAAGTTCCTTAGGATTGTGTACCAGTATTGGCGGGGCCAGTCCGGGGCAAATAGTATCATCTTTGGTTTCTCTTGTCTGACTTTTAGGAGGACCTTTGGGAGAAGGAAAGGCGTAAACGGATAGGTTTTTCCAACTGAAGGATAGGGCGTCCACTTTCCATGCTCGTCTTTGATAAGTCCCTGTGCAGAATTTTTTCAATTGATAATTTTGAGTAGAGGCAAATAGATCTATGTCTGGGCTCCCCCATTTCTCCGTTATCATGCTGAAGACTTGTGGATTTAGTTTCCACTCGTGAGGATCCATAAGGTTTCTGCTTAAATCGTCTGCCAGAGTGTTTTGCTTTCCTGGCAGGAATTGAGCTTGAAGATGTATTTGGTAGGTCAAAGCGGTGTCCCACAGTGCCATGGATAATCTGCATAGGGGTAGGAGTGTGTGTTCCCCCTTGCCTGCTTATATACCACAGGACTGTGGTGTTGTCAGTCTTTATCAGTAGATGTCCTGGATGAAGTAAGTCCTTGAAGGTTGTTAGGGCATTTTGAACAGCTAGCACCTCTTTCTGGTTGATATGTAGATGCATTTGTTTTGGTGACCATATTCCCTGAATGCATCTTCCTGCCATGTCGGTCCCCCAGGCATAATCTGACGAGTCTGTTATGGTTTGGCTGGCAGGGGGTAGAGTGAATGGCTGTCCCATGTTTTGGTGACATGCCTTTGCCCACCATAGAAACTCCTGTTGCAGGCAGGGAATGAGAGGAATTCCTGTTTCCAGACTGTGAGAATGTGGACTCCATAAACTTTTTAGGTACCATTGAAGTTTCCTCATATGCAGTCTTGCATATGGAATCAGTAGGATGCAGGATGCCATGAAGCCCAAAGCCTGCAGAATTTGTCTTGCAGAAAGACTGGGTTTTTGTTGCCATCAGTTTGAAGTAAGTAGTCAATTGCCTTTGCTTGTCTTGCGTGAGGTGAGGTAAGCCATCTGGGCAGTTGTATTCAAGCTTGCACCCAGGAATGTTATCTTTTGAGAGGGTACCAGTTGTGATTTCTTTTCCTTTATTGTGTACCCTAGGCATGTTAGAAGCCTTTTCACAAACGCCAGGTGTCGAAGAAGAGTGTCCTTGTTCTCTGCTTGAATGAGACAGTCGTCCAAGTAAGGATATATTTGCATACTTTGTCTGTAAAATGCAATTACTGGTGCCAGGCACTTTGTAAAGACCCTGGGTGCAGTAGATAAGCCAAAGGGCAGTGCAGAGAATTGGTAATGCATTAAGCCAGCCTTGAATCTGAGGTATCTTCTGCACGATTGTCTTATTGGGACATGCAGGTATGCCTCTTTTAGGTCTAAAGTTACCAGCCAAGCATTCTTGCTCAGCATGGGCAGAAGCTGCTGCAAAGTCAGCAGTTTGACTTTTGGAATGTCCAGGTATGTGTTCAAAATAGATAAATCCAGTATTGGCCGCCAGGCCTTGTCCTTTCTGGGTACCAAGACCAGTAGAGTAAAAAACCTTGTCCTTTTTCCCTGTTCTGGTACTGTCTGAATGGCTTTCATATCCACGAGGGACATAACCTGTTTCTGTGCCTCTGCCCATTGATTTTTTGGCAGATCTGGCCAAACATTTGCCATTGGCAGAGCGTGGAAATGAAATCTGTATTCCTGTGAGACTATGTTTAGTACCCACTTGTCCTGGGTTATTAAAATCCAATTTTGAGCAAAAAGTGCTAAATTTCCCCCTATGGGTACTGCCGAAAGATAAGTGCTTGGTGCAGGCAGAGGGAAGTCATTCGGATTGCTTTCTGTAGGTTTGCACTTTATCTCCTCCAGATTTGGAGGTGGAAGCACCCCATTGCTTTGACCTGCATGAATCTTGCGCCTGGTATCTGGAACCTTTAGGGCGCCTGGATTTGCCCCTTTGAGCTCTGTCTGACACAGGAAAGGACCATTTTTTTGTAGGCCATTGTCTACTGAATCTTGGTGGCTGCACTTGTAAGAAGTCTTTAACAGTTTGCATAGACTTAGCTTTGTCTTCCATTTTCTTTAAAACCTCTTCTGCCTTAATACCAAACAGAGAATCATGCTGTAAAGCTGCATCTAGCAATTTAGCTTGAACATGATCAGGCAAATTTTGTTCCTTTAACCAGGCATGCCTCCTAATCACCGATCCAGTAACTGCGGCCCTGCAAGAGGCCTCTAAGGAATCAAAACCACATTGCAAAGTATGCTTTCCAACTTGTTCAGCTGCATGCAATAATTCCTGCAATTCTTTATTTTCTGCACATTCTGAAATAAACATAATTTTCTGTTTCAGCAATCCCATAACATGCTGTTGGTACTTAAGCATATGAAATTGACAGTTTAAGGCCCCGATTGCCAAGGTTGCAGATGTATAAACCTTTTTTCCCCCCATCTGTCCAGTGCCCTTGAATCTCTGTCCGAGATTGCTGTTGAGGCCTTAACTCCCTTTGGACCCTGTAAAATAGTTTCAGGATCAGCAGCAGGGTTTCTAAATAAACATTTATGTGAGTCAGGGACCCAGTAATATCTGTCAGGCTTACTAGGAGCCGGTGGTAAGGAGTCAGGGGATAAGCTTGACTCCGAAAACACATCATCCACAATGTCTAAAACAGGGGGAATGGCTAAAGGCCTGTGCTTGAGGGAGAAGGAAATCCCTGAGCCTCTTTTTTGATTCTGAGAAGTCTGGACTCTCCCAGTGAAAATGCTCCCTCTAAGTATGCAAGGTTTCTCCAAATGAATAATCCTCAGGAGGAGATGCAGATGGAATAGATTCCTCAGCATCAGAATCCTCATAGGGAGGCATAGACAATTCCTGATCATAAGAGGAATCAGAAGAAAAAGAAACCTGATCTGAAGATTCATAATCAGTGTCTTGCCTAGGCCTCTTATCAGGAGGGGGATGGGTACCCCTGATCAAGGTAATAAGGTCTTCAGCCATTTTGATCATCTGTTTAAGCATAGAGGCCTGTGCACGTGGCTCATGCGCCTGTTTTTTTAGTTTTAGAAGTTGCTTTAGTCTTTGGCTTTGCAACTTTCATCGGTTTGGTATACAAATGTTGAGGTCTGAATACACCCTCAGAAGCCAGTGCCTGCTCAGCGGCTCCGGACCCATCCGAGGGGGATACATCCGTCGGTCCAATACCTTGAGTATCTTGCGGCATGCAGAACTCCACATGGGTGTCGGCAGAGGCCTGCGATTCGAAGGTAGGGGGTATCAGGGGCTGTGAAAGCGCCTCACTGAGTACCGGCGCCTGGCTTAGGAGAAGCTTCGTCATCGGTTTTGGATCTCGACTGCCTTTCTCCGTCCTTTTCTTTGCGGTTTTTTATGTACTCAGGTAGTTGGATTACTATCTGATGACATTTTTGGGTAGTTAAGTCTGTTTCCAAAATACTCTGATGCAAAAATATACCAACGCTTAATAGTGCGTTGGTTAAATCTAGCACAAAAGCGACAGCCAGGCACGTTGTGATCAGGGTCTAGGCAAGGAATGCAGTATAGATGGAAATCTTTATGAGGTATTTGCTTTCCACAAGTAATACAATTATAAACTTTTTCGGACATCGGTAAAAAGCAAGAAAAAAAGTTTCCCCAACGGGGTACTTCGCTTTAGTGAAGACTTCGGTTCTGAAAATCAAACTCGAATATTTCAGTAGTTGGCCGACTGGCACTTGCGAAATGCTTCTGCTTCGGGCACCGCGCGGCAAGAAAGACTAAAGAAAATGGCATTGGCTGCATGTTTTATACCCCTGACGTCATGGAAGAGGAGACAGCAACTGACACAGGACCCAAGACTTTGGAATTCAGGCCGACTGAGGTCAACCTGCCAGCAGATTACCCCAAATTAATGATTGCAACAGTAAAACATGAACATTTCCAGTCTGCTAATGATTGGCAGTGAATTTTTACGATGCAGAGTTGCGAGCCAGATGCCCAGCCTTCAAAGAAGGCACACCCATTCACCCACACACCTACCTGCATGTCTTTAAATGCCACTCGACCGCGGGGAGGCCATATAAACTCCACACAGAAGGCGCTCCAGCAGAGAATCGAATGGGAGAACCTTACTGTGAAGCGACAACACTAACCGCTGTGACCTAACGCACATATACCATCATACAAAACAGAAATACAATATCATGTAGCATTGAAACATGTTAAACTTCAAGAGTTAATTGCTCACTCATAAAAGCAAATATCAAAATGGAACATTTAAACAGTGGATAACGAGGAGAAGAGAGACAGAGAAGTATTTTAGTGGCAAATGGGAGACAGGAGAAAGAGAGTAAATGCAAGATTAAGAGTAAGGGAAATAAGAGTAAGAGAAATAAAAATAAGGAAAAAGAAGAGAGAGGGTGTATATATGTATTACAGGAGCAGGTGCTGTAAACAGCCAGAGAGAAGCATGTGCAAAGCCAGGAGTTAAGACAGGAATTACTTTAGTTGCAGCTTAAATAAAATAATGTTATGTACTGCCTGACTGGTGCAAGGATTGTATTCCAGACTTTTGCTAAACAGTTTGAGTAATCTATGACAACAGTTTATGTGCATACACAAACAGACGTCTGTAATTCATTCAGCTTTCTTTCCATCTTTCTGTTTAAACCACCTCAAATCTTACAAGAACACAACCTCACAAGCATACTTGATTAGTCAGTGTCCCTACCTGTACAAAAGTCATGACTGCAGAGTGTTTCGTTTCTATCCAGTGCCACCCTAGCACCAATAAGTACTGCAGGTAGTGATTCAGCTGTACTGCTCAACTTATTCTATTTCTGCACTTCATCATTGTAAAGTGCCAATGTATTTCACTGATCTTAAAACTATGCACGTGCTTAAAATCTCAATTTCATTATTAAAACAAATAGGGATTCCCGGCTACACAGCTGGCAGACAAGCATCAGGTGTGCTTGAAGGGGAGTACTGTTCTGCAAGATTAGACCAATATCACAATTAATACAGCAGACAACCTAACAATCCAATATCTTGAGCACAGGAGACTCCACTGTGACAGTGATGTCCCTCTAACCAGGCTGAGCAAACTGGGGGTGGGGGTTATGGTCAGTTACCTATCGGGGCCAAGATCTACCACATCATACATGCACTCACATCACGGAATCACAAATTAAATTCTAGTACGAGTCAATCATAGTCTATGTTGGTTTAAATGAAATGAGACATACTTCACTTAATTAAATGGACAGAGATATGAAGCAGTTCTTGGACAGTCTGTCCCAGGCTGGTATGGGCCTAGCATTGAGCAGTATTTTACTTTCTCCAGGGATGACACCACAGTATGAACAGAAGATACCAGACTTCAATAACTGGCTTAATTTTTGGTTATCATTCAAGGGGGGTATATTTGATAGCTCATCAAGGATGGTATGCACCTGTTCCCTCTACACAACTGAACACCAGCTAATAGTTAATGCATACTTATAGTGCCTTTTTTAGACACTGCCAACCTGATAAACCATCAGACAAAGTTAAACAAAACCCTGACAACCTAAAGGTTATACTGCTCAATGTTATCAGTCTAAAAAATAAAAACACAACTTCCTGCAAGGTCCCCTCACCATGGAGAATACAGATACCTGCACAGTAACAGAGACCTGGTTTAAAGCAGTGGACAGCACCCTGGCAGTGCGAGGCTATAATGCCTTCCACACATTCAGAACTCCTACTGCACAAAAAAGGGAAAAAAGGTGTATGTGTCAAATGACATAAAAAAGTACAGTTTTGTACCTACCATAAATGTAGATGTTAGAGTGTTCACACTGCTGCAGTCATTACACTTGGGTTATCCTGCCTTCAGACGGTCCCGCAGTCGGCCAGAGTTCCAAAATCTTGGTCCGGCGTCGGTTGCTGTCGCTTCTTCCCTGAAGTCAGTGCGCCAGAAGTATACAAGATGCATCAGATGCCATTTTCTTCAGTTTTTCTTGCCCCAGATGTCAGGTGCCCCCAATAGGTAGGCAATATATATTGCTAATAAAAAATATACATATAAAATAAAAACAAAACCTTCAGTTACAAGCAAATACACCACAAAGGTTGTATAGGGTAGAAAGGAATAGATAAGTCCAGCTAGTGCAGAGAGGGATGGAGGGAGGTTAACCTGGACAGCAGCAGTGTGAACACTCTAACATCTACATTTATGGTAGGTACAAAACTGTACTATGTTCATCATGTTACACTGCTGCAGTCATTACACTTGGGTAGAATCCCAAAGCTAAGGTTGGGTGACTGGTCTATAAAAAGAGTTAGAATTGGCTATGAGGCCCTGCAGAACTGCAGTGGCAAATCCTGCTCTGGATTTAGAGTAAAGAAGCAGGTGGTAATGCTTGGTAAAGGTGTGCACTGAACTCCAAGTTGCAGCCTCCAAAATTTCCTTGGTAGGTACACCTCTGAGAAAGGCTGTTGAAGTGGCTGTTGCCCTGGTGGAATGTGGCCTAATGGTATTTGGGACTGATTTTCCATGCTGTGTGTAGCAGTAACTAATACAGTGTCCTATCCATTTGGATATAGTCTGCTTTGAGATTAGCATATCCTGCAGCATATGCTACAAACAGTTGCAGTGTCCTATCCATTTGGATATAGTCTGCTTTGAGATTAGCATATCCTGCAGCATATGCTACAAACAGTTGCTCAGTTTTCCTGAAAGCTTTTGTTTTGTCCAAGTAGAAGAAGTGTAGCTGCCCGTGTATGTCCAAAGAATGCAGAAGTTTCTCCCCTTTATTCTGGGCGTTTGGATAAAAAGTTTGCAAATGGATGGTTCGGTTAAGAGCCACACTAGATATTACCTTTGGCATAAAGGTAGGGTTTGTCCTTAAAGAAACCCTGTCCTGATGAAAAATTATAAAAGGTTCCACTGTCATTAATGCCTGTAGCTCTGAGACTCTTTGTGCTGAAGTTACTGCCAGGAGCAGAGCTGTTTTCCATGATAAAAATTTTAGATCAGCTGTATTGGCTGGCTCAAAAGGTGGGAGGGTCAGTTTTTCCAAAACTAAATTGAGGTCCCAAGTTGGTGTTGGTGCTCTCCAGGGCGGTCTTATGTTTTTAGCCCCTCTGAGGTACTGCTTTAGCAAGAGATGAGAGAATAAAGGAGGATCCGTGTTGTAATGTGCTGAAATGGCAGAGGCGTGGATCTTAATTGATGAGAAGGATAGGCCTCTGACCAGCATCTCAGTTAAGTATTGTAATATCTGAGGAATGTTTGGAACAAGAGGGTCAAGGCTTTGAGCCTGGTTCCAGGCGCAGAATCTCTTCCATTTTTCTGAGTAAGCTTTCCTGGTGCTAGGCCTCCTGGCCTCCAAAATGACATCCATAACAGCGCTAGAGAGAGGTGTTGCCTGTTTGACTAATGTATCTGCCATGCAGCCAGGTTTAGGGTTTTGAGCTGACCGTGCAGGATCTGATTGTTTTGTTGAGTCAGAAGGTGTGTAATTTCAGGCAAAATCCATGGTGGGCCTTGAGCCAAGTTCCTTAAGATAGGGTACCAGTGCTGGCGTGGCCAGTCTGGAGCAATCAAGATCATCTGTGGTTTTTCTTGTCTGGCTTTTGAGGCAGTGGTGGGAAGGCATAAACATTCAGGTTTTTCCAGCTGATCAAAACAGCATCCACTTTCCATGCTTGTTTGTGATGAGTCCTTTTGCAGAATTTTTGTAGTTGGCAATTCAGTGGAGAGGCAAAAAGATCTAGGTCTGGACATCCCCATTTTTGCGTTACCATGCTGAAGATTTGTGGATTCAATTTCCATTTGTGAGGGTCCATGATATTTCTGCTTAGATCGTCTGCCAGGGTATTTTTCTTTCCTGGCAGGAATTGTGCTTGCAGGTGAACTTGATACGTTAGAGCTGTGTTCCACAAGGTCATGGCTTGCCTGCATAGGGGAGAGTGCCGCCTTGCTTGTTTATGTACCACATTACTGTGGTGTTGTCTGTCTTTAGTAATAATTGTCCTGGATGCAGAAGGTCCTTGAAAGCATTTTGAACAGCCAACATCTCTTTTTGATTGATGTGAAGATGCATCTGGTCTATGGTCCACTTGCCCTGAATGCATTTTCCTCCCATGTGTGCTCCCCAGGCGTAATCCGAAGCATATGTTGTTAGAGTTTGCCTGGCTGTGGATTGGGTAAAAGGCCGACCCTTGTTTAGGTGACATGCCTGTGCCCACCATCAAAACTCCTGTTGTAGGCAGGGAATCATTGGTATTACTGCTTCTAAACTTACAGTCCAAACACTTTTTGGCTACCATTGTAATTTCCTCATATTCAGTCTGGCATATGGTATGAGTATTATGTAGGATGCCATGAATCCCAGGGCCTGCAGAATTTTTCTTGCAGGGAGATGGGACTTTTTTGCCAGTAATTGAAAATATTGAGCTAGTTGAACTTGTTTGTCTGGCGTGAGGTAAGCCATCTGGGCCGTTGTATTTAAGCTGGCACCCAGGAATGTAATCTGTTGCGAGGGCACTAGTTTTGATGTCTTTTCGTTTACTGTGTACCCTAGAGAAATTAGCAACCTTTTTACAAATGCCAGATGCTGTAGAAAAATGTCCTTTGTCTCTGCTTGAATGAGGCAGTCGTCCAGGTATGGATATATTTGAATTCCTTTTTGTCTGCAAAATGCAATTATTGGTGCCAGGCACTTTGTGAAGACCCTGGGCGCAGTAGATAAGCCAAAGGGCAGTGCATTGTACCAGCTTTGAATCTGAGGTATCTTCTGCAATTTTGTCTGATAGGGACATGCAGGTATGCCTCTTTGAGGTCCAGAGTAACAAGCCAAGCCTTCTTGCCCAGCATGGGTAGAAGCTGCTGTAATGTCAACATTTTGAATTTTGGAATATCCAGGTAAGTATTCAGAACTGAAAGGTCTAGTATGGGCCTCCAGGCCTTGACCTTTCTGGGGACCAGGAAGAGTCTTGAGTAAAATCCTTGTTCTTGTTCCTGTTGTGGTACTTTTTGAATTGCTCTCATGTCCATGAGGGCTGAAATTTGTTTTTGTGCCTCTGCCCATTGATTTTTGTGGCAGGTCTGGCATTCCTTTTAGCCTTGGTAAAGTATGAAAGTGGAACCTGTAACCTTGAGACACAATATTCAGAACCCATTTGTCTTGGGTGATTGTTTGCCAGTTTTGAGAAAAAAGTGCTAATTTTCCCCCCAAGGGGGCTTCCAAAAGGGACGTGCTTGGCGTGCGGAGGGGAAAATCATTGTGACCGTTTCCTGTAAGGTTGAGTCTTGTCCTCACCTCCTTTTGGGGTTGAGGTGCCCCCACCTCATTTTGGGGTTGAGGTGCCCCCACTGTCGTTGTCTGTTTGAGCCTTGGGGTTGAGATCTGCCTCTTGGGCGTCTGCATCTGCCTCTCGGTGGCCTGTCCGACACTGGAAAGGACCAATTCTTTGTTGGCCAATTTCTGCTAAACCGAGGTGGCTGTACCTGTAAGAAATCCTTGACTGTTTGCATAGATTTAGCTTTATCCTCCATTTTCTTTAACACCTCTTCTGCCTTAACACCAAACAAGGTATCATGCTGTAAAGGAGCATCCAATAATTTTGCCTTAACATGATCAGGTAAACTCTGTTCTTTTAACCAAGCATGTCTTCGAATCACAGAACCTGTAACTGCGGCTCTACAAGAGGCCTCTAAAAGAATCAAAACCACATTGCAGAGTAGGTTTTCCCACCTGTTCAACTGCATGCAATAAATCCTGCATTTCTTTACAATCAGGAGCTTCTGAGCTTGCAAGTATTTTCTGTTTTAACTGAGCCATTAAATATTGTTGGTACTTAAGCATGTGAAACTGGCAATTTAAAGCTCTTACTGCTAAAGTTGCAGAAGTGTATACTTTCTTCCCCCATCTATCCAAAGCTCTAGAATCTCTGTCAAGAGGGTACTGGATTTTTTGCAATGGAAGCCTTAACCCTTTTTGGACCCTGGGAAATAGTTTCTGGATCAGCAGAAGGGTTTTTGTAAAGAAACTTGTGAGAGTCAGGGACTCTGTAATACCTATCTGGCTTGGCTGGAGCAGGGGGCAAAGAATCAGGAGATAAGCTGGATTCAGAGAACACATCATCCACAATGTCTAGCACAGGCAGAATAGCCAGCGGCCTGTGTTGAGGCAATAAAAGGAAATCCCTGAGCCTTTTCTTGGACTCTGAGTAATCCTGACTTTCCTAATGGAAATGCTCCCTCATGGTATGTAAAGTTTCCCCAAAAGAATAATCCTCAGGAGGAGAGGCTGAAGGGATAGATTCTTCAGCATCAGAGTCCTCATAGGGGGGTAGAGAGTATCCTTGGTCTGAAGAGGAATCAGAGGAAATGGAAACCTGATCAGAGGAATCAGTCTGTATCCTGCCTAAGCCTTTTCTCGGGAGGGGGATGGGAACCCCGGATCAGAGTAGTGAGGTCTTCGGCCATTTTAAGCATCTGTTTCTTAGGCATGGAGGAATGTCCAGGAGAATGCTGTACTTGTTTCTTTGCCTTTAATGGTACCTTTGTCTTGGCTGTTTTAATGGTAAGTTGTGAATGCCTGAAAACACCCTCAGAAGCTGATGCCTGCTCAGCGGCTCCAGACCCATCTGAAGGGATTAGTTTCCGTAGGCCCAATACCTTGAGTTTCCAGAGGCCTAGTTGTCTCCACGTGGGAGTCGGAAGCGGCCTGTGGCTCTGAGGTAGCGGGTGTCAGGGGTTGCGAAAGCGCCTGAGAACCGGCGCACCGGCGACTGGCCTAGAAGAGGTTTCATTGTCGGTTTTGGACCTTGGATGCTTGTCTTTGCGTTTTTTCGTTATTGAGGTAGTCGGTTGAGCCGACGGCATAGTATAATTAAACCTTCGGCCAAAGTAGTGCAAAGAGAAATCAAAACGTCTTTTTATAGTGAGTTTGTTAAATCTAGCACAAAACCGACAACTAGTGACATCGTGATCAGGGCCTAGGCATAAAATACAGTAAGAGTGGAAGTCCTTATGAGGTATTTGCTTCCCACAAGAAATACAATTATTAACTTTTTCTGACATCGGTCTGAGGCAAAAAAAAAAGTTTCCCCAACGGGGTACTTCGCTTTATTGAAGACTTCGGATCTGAAATTCGACTTCGAAAATCTCAGGAGTCGGCCGACCGGCACTTGCAAACTGCTTCTGCTTCGGGCACCACACGACAAGAAAGACTGAAGAAAATGGCGCTGGATGCATCTTGTATACCTCTGGCGCACTGACATCAGGGAAGAAGCGACAGCAACAGACGCCGGACCAAGACTTTGGAACTCTGGCAGACTGCGGGACCGCCTGACGGCAGGATAACCCAAGTGTAATGACTGCAGCAGTGTAACGCGATGAACATCAATCACACCTCAATGTTAGTCAAGCAGTATGATACCTTTGACTTTCTCCAAGTACAACTCACCATAAGCAAAGTACCATATCATATCCTTGCACGACCCCAATATGTCCAAGAAACTCATACCACTTGCTTAAATTAAATGGAATTACTATCCATTCTTTCCAACACCATACTCCTAGAGGACTTCAACTACCCTTCTAGAAACTGGGAAATACACGACCCAAACATGCAGGCCCAATAATTCCTGGACTTTAACATGAACACCCTGAACCAGCTAATCCGTGCACAAACTAGCGGTACAAATATCCTTGACTCAGCCCCCACAAATATAGAGGAACACTGCGTGCAAATGTACACACAGACACACACAGACACACACAGACACACACAGACACACACAGACTCCTCAATGGTCACGTCAGTTCACAAAGTTGCCTTCTCCGAAATAAAAACAAACCATGGGACACCACCTAAACCTGTAACATTTAGGAGTTATTCCAAGGCAAACGTTGTGCTTTTAAGTGACACCCTGGCAAAATTTCAAGCCTGCCCCAACCCAGGAAACAATACTGCCTATACAAAGTCATTCACAAAGTCCCTGCAGAACCATGTATACTCAGCTGCATAGGTAGAGGCATGCAGCACCTACCCAAAATAAGCAGCGGACAAACTCAAACCACAAGCCACTTTGGTGGAATCCCTGGATAAACAGGTTTTATAACTAAAAGAAGAAAGTCATACCCACAAAAAAAAAGTGCAATGCCCAGCAAGGCAAAAACTCCCTCACCAAACTTAATAAGCAACTCAGGGGACTTATTAAATCTACCAAGCCAAATAGGAGATAAAAGTAGCCTCTTATGATAAAACAATCATAAAGCTTTCTTCAGCTATGTCTGCAACCCCAAAGGCACTACAATTAGTGTGGCACATTACAGTGTAAGTACAGCCACCAATACTAAGCCAGAGGATAGAACTAATCTACTGGTTGGTAAGTTTGTTTCAAATTTTACCCTGCTTGCACTACCAGACACCACTTAAAAAAATACCCCCAACCACAATACCAACTTTAAACTGGAGAACAGTTCCTAAAAAGCACTCTCCAAGGTAAGAAACACTGCAGCTGTGGGACCAGACATTCCAGGCTAACTTTTTTCCCCCATTTCTCCCAAGTCTTTATTAGTTTCTAATACCACTAAGGGAAAGGAACCCATTCTCAACTCAAAGTATGATTAAAGTTCATGAAATTAGTATTGTTCTTGATCTTTGATGTCAGCCAGAAGTGCTCTTTGCAGCACCCACAATGTGCCCAGTAATTACCCCTTCTGCAATTCGTACAGAGTTGCATGTATTGGTGACATATCTAAATACGACTGTAGATTCATTTTTATAAGACCTGTTGCTCCTACTACTATTGGAACTGTTTGGCTATCTTTCATCCACATTGCTCTCATTTCTGCCTGCAAATCCTGATACGTTATGACTTTGCATCTCTCTGTACGCAAGACACTGTAGTCACTGGGTGTGGCAATTTCAATGATCAAGGCTACGTTCGTCTTCTTTTCATGCACCATTATATCCAGTTTTCTAGCATCTATCTTTTGAATTGTTGGTAATGGGTGATCCCATGTGATTTAGACCATCTATGATGCTTTGTGGCTATGTTTCCAGTGTTTTTCAGCCACTTCAATACCATAATATTTGCACAATCCCCATTGCAACAGTCTTGCCACATTATTATGCCTTTCAGAATACAGTCCTTCTGCCATTAGTATGTCGCAAGCAGCAATAAGGTGTGCAACTGTTTTCAATTCTGTTTTACAAAATCTACATTTGTCTGTTTCTCCCACATGTTCAATGGACTTTGTAAACCAACATGTATGTAGCCCACTACCTTGGGCTGCCAGTTTTAACCTTTCAACTCCCAGTTTGAATTCACCTCTCCTTAACCATTCCTGCTTCCGATCCTGACCAACATGAGGTTCTTCCAGAAGTTTTCTATACTTGCACCTATATTTATGCATTTTCCACATTTCTTGCCTTCTCATCTTGTCCTTCATCTTATATTATTTCTTTTGTTTTTTGGCACATTATGTTGTGGCCTGACTTCTATCTGCTGCTGGTTTGATTTCCACTCCTGCTTGATGCCTATACATTTCTGCTAGACTAAGCAGAGAAGTCATCTTAGATTTATTCTCCTCATGTTTCAAAACTTTCATTATGTTTGGGTCCTGTGAGATTAGCAGATATGTGGGCAGTCCCACAATTGCAGATCTATATGTGTAATCAATTTCAAGGAGGCCCATCCCTCCTTCAGAACAGGGAATATACAATCTTGATATGCACTGATTTTAATAAATCATTTGGCGAGTATGAAGCATCCTTCTTGTTTTCCTGTCCAATCTATCCAACACATTTTGGGGCCAGCCAATCACTCCAAAACTATAAGTTAGGACAGGAACAGCAAATTGGTTTATAGCTTGTATTTTGTTCCTAAATGTCAAGACGGTTTTCAGGATTAATTTAAGTTTTCCCAAGTTTTATTCGCATTTATTCTTTTTTTACTGTTGATCCCTCATTAATTCTCAAACACTTATACACCCCCCCCCTCGCTCAACTTTTTATATCACATTCTTGTCCCAAACTGATGTTTTCTTGGTGCTGCAATTTTTCTGCTTTAAAGGTTGCTTTTGCACATTTACCAAGACCAAATAACATTCTTATATCATCTGAAAAGCTTTGACAAATTTGCAGCTGTGCTTTCAGTTCCACATCGGATGAGCTATACAGTTTTGAATAATCAACAAAGAGAATAGAAGTCTTTACATTGTTTTCTAGGAGCCAAATTACAGCCATGGCCTAAGCTGTTAAGTAGACAGCTTAATGGATTAAAGGCAAGGCAGAATAGCAGTGGTGTTAGGGAGTCACCCTGAAATATCCCCCTTTGAATTTTTTTCCCTGGAACAATAATGTCTCCTTTATCATGGCTTAATTGCAAAGTGGTCTGCCACTGTTTCATGGTCACTGTAATGTAGTCTAGGGTGTATCTTATACATTTTTAAGCACTCTTTTATTCATGAATGTGGGATACTATCAAATACTTTTTTGTAGTCAATCCATGCCATCCTTAAGAGTCGTCCTCTTTTTTACAGTTCTCCACTATGACTATTTAACAACAAATGATCCTTTGTTCCATATGGCTTTCTTTTATTGCCCTTTTTTTCTAATGCCATAAGCAAGTTTTCTTCTAAATGACTATAAACTCTGTCTGTATCAATTTCAGTGTATAATTTATACATTTCCGGAAGGCAAGTTATTGTTCTATAAATTTTAGGGTAGCTTGCAGGTTCACTCCTAAGTAGGAGCATTGTTTTTCTTGTTAGCCAGGTTGGTGTGCGTCTGGGGTGTAAATATAAACAGTTTTTAATCATAGCTAAATCTTCGTGCAAAGATATTAATACTTTTAACCAGAAGTTAGATAAAGCATCTGGGCCTGGGGTTTTCCAATTAGAGGCTTTTCTTAACTTTGTTTCAATCTCTCTGGCTGCTACTTAACCCCATTTCATATGCTGTACCTTTAAACTTATTCTTTCTTTTACTTTTTCTATCCATTTAGCATCTTTGTTATATTCCACAGATCTTCATAAATACTTTTTTGGGTGGTCTTTCAATTCCTCTTACTTTGTTTACAAATTCTCTATAAAACTTTAGGTAACCTATAAATTGCTTATTTTGTACTTTTCCTTTATATTTACCTATAAATTGCTTATTTTGTACCTTTCCTTTATATTTATCTGTGTATCCAAGTTTTTCCACGTGTGCTGAGCTTTTTAGTTTATTTGCGATAGTGAGTGATAGATACTTATCTGATCTAATACTGCACATTGCTTTTCTCACATCTATCCAAGTATTTTTGTTGATCTGTTCTCTCTTCTATACTCTAACAGTGACGCTTCTCGTCTTAACTGCTTTATAGTTTTCTCTATTCGATACTTCCATGACTGGTATTCAATTTCTCCCCTTCCTTTCCCTCACTACCCTGTGTTCATAGGATCATATGAAGTTACTAGGCTATTGGCCGCAAGGCCCTTACAAGCCTAGCCAAGAACTTAGCCCATGTTCCAACAAGTCAACACCCTATGCCACTGTCCAACAGGGACATAGTGGAATCACAGGGGTGTATTTTCTGTTCCCCATCCAGTTATCCTGGTTGCACTTAAAAATGTGCAATGAGGTACTCTGCTTAACGTGGAGATCTATTCCACAAAACGAGGAGTCTCTGGGACACAAATCTGTCCTGCCAACAAATCCTATTGATGTCACAGATCAGGCTGAGGTTGTGTGTCTGGGTTACTTGAGTGGAGCTTGACTTGCAGATATGCAGCAGTCCCATCAGGGTGGGGTTTGAGATTCCTTTGTATGCCAGACAGAAGTCACCTCTGAGAAGTCTGCAGGAGACCGAGTAGAGGGACAAGGCTTTTAGCCTGTGCAGGGTAAATGCTTGAGGGCTTGGATTCTCCGGGTGAGGAATCTCTGCGTTCACTCCAGTTGCTGCATTTGCTCTGCAAGGTACATGCCGAAAGGAGCAATGTATTCAATAATTGGTCTTAGAAGGGAAGAATACAGATTGTAATAACCACCTTGTCCCTGAATGAGATACCCTTACTAATGAGGTGTGCCATGTAGAAAGTTTTCCATACAACTGAGACAATATGGTGGTCCAAACTCAGTTTGCTATGAACCTGGGTTCCCAATTCCCTCACGACTGATTGATAAGGCACTAAGCACGCAATGTGATAAATTGTGGGGACGTCATTCCTCTCAAAAGGGATGATGATGCATATTTTGGCATTCAGTTTGAGGCCATGTTTCTGGCACCAGTCATTTGTTTGGGTGAGACCCTCTTGTAGGATGTCCACATCAATAGGGGAATTGATGACAGCACCCAGGTTGCAGTCCTATGCAAACTTGGTCAGCCATAGCCCACTAGATTTGGCCTACACCTCTGAGAAGTATATCCCAAGCAGCAAAGACCTCAAGACTGACCCCTGGGGTACACCACTTGTTACAGGTCTACTACTTGAGGTGGCTTCCCCTATTCTGACTAGGTGGGTTGTATCAATGAGCCAGTTTGCTACCCATCTGGTAGCATATGGATTGATGCCTAGTTAAGACAGTTTATCTATTATACCCGAGTGGGGAATAGTATCAAAGGCCTTGGCCAGGTCAAGGTAGGCGGTGTGCACAGTCTTCCCTTCATATATGGCCTTGGTGACCATCTCAAAGAAGTCAAACAAATTTAACAGGCATGACATCCTGACAAAACCAAACTGTGCGAGATCAAGTGTCTGGAGAGTGCCAATATCCTTATTAATTAGGACAGGACAATCCACTCCATGGCCCTGCAGATCACACTAGTTAGGCTGATGGGTCTATAACACCCTGGATCGGTGGACACTCTACCTTTGTGCAAAGGGATGACAGTAGCGGTCCTCCACTCGGCTGGGACACCGCCAGTACTCAGGCTTTGGTTGAACAGGGTGCCTAATGGTGCTGTAAGTTCCTGCCTGAGTTCATGTAGGATGCAGCCTGGGATGTTACTGGGTCCCATGGAGGCTGTATTTTTTGCCTTTGAGAGGGCAGTGATGACTTACTCCACAGAGATAAGGGGAGGGGGGGGCAGGTACTAGGGATGTCTTGATTTACTGATGGGGGACAGAGAAGTGAAGTTTTCACTGAACCGGTCAACCAGCAGGTTGGCAATATCTACAGGGTTTGTGTATGTTGTGTCCTGACCACCAGTTTTGAGCAGATCTGGGTGCTTCACTTGAGACTGCGGACATATGTAAAGAAAGCCTTAAGACTGACTTTAGTAGATGTGGTCAGTTTGGACTCTAAGACTTCACTTATAGGTTCATAGGTTCATACTAGGCTATCTGCCCTAGGGCATTTATAAGCCTAGCCAGAGTGTGTTTGTCTTTCGCCACCCATTTTAAATTAATTTTGCTATGCCCTTTTTCGAGGTTACTATACTGTGCCTCTGTCCAACAGTGACACAGAAGTGATACCCGGGGTAAACCTAAGATCCCCCATCCACTCATCAAGATTCCTCTTGAAGACAGTCAATGAGGGACTCTGCCTAACCTGGACTGGGATTTTATTCCAGAGTGAAGGGAGCCTCTGGGTTATGAATCTGTCCCTCCAGCATGTCCTATTTATTTCAGTGCTGAGGTTCAAGTCTCTCAAGCACGTAGCTCGATGGGATTTGGATTTTCTGAGGTGCAGCATGTCCATTAATTCCGGGTTGGACATGGCTTTATACGTCAGGCACAGATTGCCTCTGAGCAGGTGGTATGCCACTGAGTAGAGCTGGAGTTTCTTTAACCGGGCAGCATATGGCATCTGTTTGAGCCCTTTGATCCTCTTGGTGAGGTACTTTGGGGTCTTTCCAGTTGCTGCAGGTGTCTGGTAAGGTACATCCAAAAGGGGCATTGTACTCAATTATGGGCCTGATGAGGGATGAGTAAAGAGGCACGATGACCTCCTGATCTAGATATGAATCCCTTCATGATTAGGTGGGCTATATAAAATGTTTTTCTAACCACTTTGGCCACGTGGTTGTCAAATGAGAGATTGCTATCAACTTGGGTCCCCAGGTCCCTAATTACTTCTTCTGTACTTAATGGATTACCACCTATGTGGTAATTTGTGGGCACTTTGTTTTTGCCAAAGGGGATGACTATACACTTTTTGGCGTTTAGCTTGAGGCCATGGCTCTGGCACCAGTGGTCTGTTTCTATGAGGCCCTTTTGGAGGATGCTTGTGTCAGCTGGAGAGTCGATTATAGCGCCCAGTTTGCAGTCATCTGCGAACTTAGTCAGCCACAGTCCTTCTGTGTTGGCCTGTACCTCCAAGAAATATATACCGAACAGGAGAGGTCCCAGGACTGAGCCTTGTGGGATGCCACTTGTAACTGGTTTGGAGTCTCACATGGCTCCAGCAATTCTAACCATGTGGGTTCTATCCTTGAGCCAGTTTGCAACCCATCTACTGACATAGGGGTTTATATTTAAGCTGGTGAGCTTACCTATAATGCCAGTGTGGGGTACTGTATCGAAGGCTTTTGGAAGGTCCAGGTAGGCTGTGTGGACCACCTTCCCCTCGTCAATGGCCTTGGTGACTGTTTCAAAGAAATCAACCAGGTTTAAGAGGCAGGATCTACCCTTAAAACCGAACTGGGTAGGATCCAGTGTCTGTAGGTCCCCAATATCTTTTTTTATGAGGTCCATGATGATCCTTTCCATAGCTTTGCAGACCAAGCTAGTCAGGCTTATGGGGCGATAGTTTCCAGGATCCGTTGAGGCACCACCTTTGGAGAGGGACCACTGTTGCTATACGCCACTCTTTGGGTACATATCCTGTGGTAAGGCTGAGATTGAACAGTAGTTTTATGTTTGGGTTTAGCTCTTCTTGAAGTTCATGTAGGACGCAGTCCGGGACACCGTCTGGTCCCATTGATGCTGTGTTTTTTTGCTTTGGAGAGGGCGGCTCTTACCTGAGCATCTGAGATGTCAGGGACAGCACTCTGCTGGGATAGATATTTGCCCTTTTGGTGGGGAGGGGGGGGCATTTGCGCTGAACCTGTCAGCTAGGATGTTGGCAAAGTCTGTGGGTTCGGTGTATTTTTTGTCATTTTGGACTAATTCTGAGCTTATCTGGGAATTCCCACCCAGGTTCCTAACATAACTAAAGAAAGCCTTTTGATTATCCTTAGTGTCCTGTGCAATTTTTCTCTCGAAGCTGGCCTTAGACGATTTTATGAGTGCCTGTAGTTTTTTTGCTAACACTGATCAGAGATGCCTTCCCTTTTTGGGATTTTGCTCTATCATGTAGTACCTTCCTCCTTCTATTGAATAGTTTGTTTATGGCTGGGGTCCACCAGACAGGATGTCTGCCTTTGGAGAATTGGGTCTTGGTTTTATTTGGGATTGCATGATCCATGCATTCCTGAAGGTGTTCATAGAATGCGTTTATAAAGGATTCTGAGGTCTGGGCCGTATTTTCCACAGGCCTGGGGGCCTTGAATGATTCCACCTCTGTTTTGAGGAGTGTGAAATTTGCTTTAGAGAAGTTTTTCACTGTGGTTTTCTGGGCAGGGGGTGGGGTCGGGATGTGAATATCCAGTGAGATTAGTTTATGGTCTGATCTTACCAGTGACGGATACACTTCTGGTCTGTGCTCTATTTGCTTGGTCAGGCTAAGAAGAGATTGTTTCCAATTAGACACCTGCTCCTTCTTGGTCCTGGACAGCAATTTTTTCCTTTTATTACAGAGTTTATTTATTGTAGATATCCACCAAACAAGTTTTCTCTTCCTTGAGGAAGAGGACTTTGTCCTGTCCAGTATTCCCGATTCCATGAAGCTATATAAATGCTCATAGTATTTTGGTTTAAGTTTGGACATATGTGCCAGTTTCTGTGGAGGGGGGGGGGGCTGTGAATCGGTTTATAACTTCCCTCAGAAGGCTGTAATAGCTTTAGAGAAGTTTTTTTTGTTTGACCCTAGCTGGGGGGAGGGGGGGATAGAGGGAGATGGTGACTTTCGAAAGTGACTGCTTTGTGGTCGGATCTTACCAGGGATGGTGACACTGTAGGGATAACTGCAGTAGTTACTCATGCGGGTTAATACCAAGTCCAAGATATTTTCACCTCTTGTGGGGTTGTCAACCAACTGGTCTAAGGCATTTGCATTCTCTGGGCATTTGTGTTTTGGCATGAGTACTTCTTCCAATCTATGGTTGGATAGTTGAAGTCATCCAGGATCATGGTAAAGGGCTGAATCCTGACAGATTCGAAGAGGTCCAGATAGGTGAAGTGGGCATCTTGAGTCTGAGTTGGAGGCCTGTAGCTAGCTATAACTGCACCTGGAGTATTTCCTGTGCATGATACTGTTTGACCAGCCTAGAGCTGTGTATGCCTTTTATACACATATTACAACTCCACCTCCTTTTGTTTTGCTGCCCATAGCTTGGGGTCTGAATGAATGATAGGATGAGTAACCTGGTATGGCTGGCGTGCTCTCTGCAACTTTGAACCAGGTTTCTGTGACTGCATAAATGTCAGCTTCTTCCAGGGTTAAGAATGCTTGCAATGAGTGCAGTTTCATGTTTAGACTCCTAGCATTTAGCAGCATGACTTTTAAATTTACTTTCAGATTAAATTTTCATGTTGGTACTATTGCCTAAAAAGGCATTATGGGGGAGGTAAGAGCCTTTGCCAGGAGCCTGAAGCCCAAGGGAGACAGATGCAGGCCATCTCTGGCAAAGCATCGTGACTTGTCAATCATGTCATCCCAGGCTGTCAGGTACTGGATCCCCTTTGAATGACACCAGAAACTTAGCCAATTGTTAAAGTCAATCATTTTCTGTCTGTATTGAAGCATCATTCTGGGTGACAGTAGAATGCTGCTTAAGGCTGGGGACATACGTAGTGAGCTCGATCATGTCTCTTCTTCATATAGTCTAGGGAGGTACATCTCAAGTCATACACTCCAACATGGACTATGACAGAGTCATAGCAGTACCTTTTGAGAGACTTGAGTGCATTGGTGATATGGTGGATTCTGGCACCTGACAAACAACTAACCGTGGCATTCTCCTTATCCAGCCTGGTGAGGGGCACATCTGTATGTCTCACAATGCAGTCTCTTATGTCTTATATGCTGGGTTTATGTTTAGGCCTTAATGGCTGTGAGACACAGGTGTGTGGACTATGTGTGGTGGGCAGTGGAGTTTGTGTGCATTTATACCTCGGAGGTCTCTTATTTGTGTATGCTTTTGTTGAGGGCCTCCACATATGTGGAGGTGTGATGTGTAGATGTGGGTGGTGTTTGAGGTGTGGTGCTTGTGTTGCCAACCTTCTCAGTGCCAGATATATCGGTTTGTGGGGGAGAAAGCAATGACACTAGCTGCTTGATGTATTTGCATCTCTCAAATTGTGTTCCTAGGTGGCAGTAGTAGATGGTTGTCCCATGAGGCAGTTGCTACACTGTCTCAGGATGCCCATATCAACCAGATTGGCAGGAGAAAATGTAGAAAATTGTCCATCCATATTTGTCAGAACCTGAAAGAGCCAACAGGGTAAAGGAAGGTCTAAGAGTAGTACTACTAGATGATAACAAAAGTGCTACTAAGGGAAAACTTGTAGCTGGAATGCCTCACAAAGGGTTAAAAACTGTGCAGCTGGTGCTCTGGATGCTGCAGACCTGTATCCAAACTTTGCTACTCAATTTTAAGGTTAAGAGCTCAGTAAGAAAACAACTCACACTGAAGCACAGATTAAATCACGTATAGTGAAAAGAACAGAACTTGCAGTATGAAAAAATACAGTTAAACAGCAACGAAATGCAATAAAATGCAATTAAACAGTAATGAACTGAACTAGATGGCAATGAAATATACTTAATCAGTAGACTGCTTTGAAACAGTATCTCACAAATCACAAACAGTAACAGACAGCACAAATAAAGCAGCGATTCAGTAGAATACGGTCATCAATTTAGTGTGGCTAGCAGTAATAAAAATGGCAAACTAAATGCAGTTGAACCAAGCACAAGCAGCAAAATGAAGTAGAAAGTGAAGAGACAGAAGATAATGAGAGAATTCAAGGCTCAGAAGCTAAGGGTGGGTCTTTACCAGGTTCTCACTATAAACAGTAGAATGAGCTGATGTAATGTGACTTGGGGGGGGGGGGGGGGTCAAGTATCAACTTTATACTAGAGGCAGGCAACTCAGAGTCACCAAGACTTAAGACCACCATAACAGCTGCGCGGGTGGGTGGGACAAAAAACAGTTGCACAGATTACACACATATACAGTAAAACAAAAGTGCAGAAAACAGTTGAAAATAAGCACATTTCTTTTTCCAATATCACAGCAGAGAAAATGGCAGAAGGCCTCTCACTGCAGCTTTGAACAGCTTCAGCAAATAAGTACAAGTGATTTAAAACACTGGCTATTAAAGACAAAGAAACAGAAGCCAGCCCAATTATCCAATCAAAAATAACAGTGTTGCAGGAACGCTTTTAGATGGATAAAACCAGACTGATTCTTTCTGCCACAAAGAAAACAGCTAGGCCTCTTGTGGTAGAACTTTCAGTTAATTTAGCTGCACAGCAACATATCCTGTTTACTTCTGTTAGATCACACGGATCTCTATGGACAATCCTAATTACTGTGTTCATTTGTTTTATCAAACTTCTGACTTTTTGAGTTTTATTGTTCTTCTGCAGTCTATTTCTTTCACTGATCTTAATATGTTTATCTCTATTACATCCAAGTGACGTCTTATTTATTTATTGCATTTGTTTACCGGGATAAGTCCACTGGGCCTAAAAGAGCCCATTTTCAGTGGAGGCCCAGAGAGAAAAGCTCCAAAGAGATACAGAAAAAATATAAACATTAATTAGTACAGAAGCAGAAACAGTGTTACAGACAGTAAATATAGTAACATATACAGAATATATACATAAAAGCAGGAATCTAGTTTGTTTGATTACAGTAATATATACAGAAAATATATATTAAAGCAGAATTCAATGAATTCAATCAGAGTGGTATAAAGAGAGATCAGTATTAACAAGTGAAGATAAAAATAAATATGGAGAAAATATCATCAGTCACTAGTATCAAAAGATATAGGAGTTTAGTAATCATATAAGCAGAGTGAAGAGATTAGGTTATAGAGCAGGAACATAGCCAGGAAGAGTTTAGATGATTTTTCAGCATTTGTTTGAAGGTGGTGGTGGTGTTGCCTGTGTTTCTTATAGAAGGCGGAAGGGAGTTCCATAGTTTGGCAACAGTCTTGCATCAATAATTCCAAAACCATACTATGTACAAGGTTTTAAAACATTTGCTCTTAAAGCTTATACAATGCAAACTCAACTGCATTAATATTTGATCTCTGTCTGGTGTAGTTAGATATTAACTGTTGTTTTTATGATATTAATTTATATAGATAAAACAGAGAAAAATGTGAAAATTATAACAACCAAGAAACAGACAGAACTCCTTAACCTCATATGAAAGCTCTCAGCTAGATGAATAAAATGCTGCTGAATGTATGTGTGTAACTTAAGTGGATGCTGAGATATTGTAAGTGGTTTACAATATTACAATTGTAATAGTTAGTTACTGTGTTTAATGTGACTTATGCAATTCAGTTTAAGACTTGGAACCTAAAGAATACTATCACTATAAAATCAGTCTGTGCTGAAGGGTTTGCCATTCATACTGCTTTCATAACCTCTATGGTTCCAGAGATAGAAATGTAACATAATTTGATTCTGTCAAAAGGCTGAAAGTTACAGTGCAAACTTCCTGAGCTCCATTGGAGTGAAAGAGTTAAATCAAGCAACTTTTCTCTTAGCTCATTTTCTTCTAAACTGAGGGCATATTTTTTGTTTTCCATTTCCTGTGGGCATTAAACAGAAAGTTCTATAGCATCTTCCTGTCACATTATCTTCAATTTCATCCTGTGCCATCCGTTGCTCTGTCATACGAGACCTCACTGGCCCATCACTCCTCAACACTGACTGCGTCAGAGTTTCCACAGTTTCCTGTTCCTTCCCTTGCTGTCCAGCTTCAATGAACATTTATACTGGCTTCCTGTGGAAGGCTCCAAAATGTCTTCACATGGCACCTGACCAATTGCTTTCCAATCCACTTGTTTGCCCTCAATTTGGATGTCCACTACTCTACCCTGTTTTGCTTTCTGAATTATATTTTCTACGCTGAATTCTTCACTTCGCAGGTACTTCATAATCTCAGTTTCTATTTCCTTAACTTCTCAATTCCTAATCTCCTTTCCTGCTTTTCCTCGGTCTTATTTTTTGTATTGTAAAGTTTTCCATGGCAGGATTCCTTTGCCTATATTTCTCTTCAAATATATCTCCTTAATATTACTATATATGTTACTAACATGTTAATATTGCCTCATTAACAGCACGAAACATAGGTTCATAGGTGTGTACTAGGTTAATGGCCCTGGAGCCTTTACAAGACTAGCCCACAGGATTACCCTGGCATCGTGCCACCCAACCTTAGTTCCTAGGGCCTGTCGGGTAGAGCCACTGGAGTGATCCCCAGGGTGAATTTTCTATTTCCCATCCACTCATCAAGATTTCTCTTGAAGAGGGCCAGTGAAGTGCTCCGCTTGACATGTATGGGAAGCCTATTCCATAGCATGGGCAGTCTCTGGGTTACGAACCTGTCCTTCCAGCATGTTCTGTTGATTGTGGTAATGAGGGTGAGGTCACTGGAGCGTGTGGTGCACAGGGATTGTGATTTCTTTAGATGTAGCATTTCTAACAGAGCTGGGTCAGACATGGCTTTGCAAGTCAAGCAGAAATTGCCTCTAATTAGGCATTAGACAGAGAATAGTTGACTTTTTTGAGTTTGCCCATATAGGACAAGTGTTTAAGGCCTAGGATCCTCTTTGTGAGGTACTTCTGTGGCCTCTCCAGTTGTAGCAGGTGTCTAGTGAGGTACATGCCAAATGGGGCGTTGTATTCCATGATTGGCCTAACGAGGGAAGAGTACAGGGAGACAATGACCTCTTTCTTCCTGGCTGCAAAACCCTTAGCGATGGGTTGTGCCACATAGGATTTTCTGACCACAGTGGCAACGTGATGGTCAAAAGAGGTTGCTGTCAACCTGTGTTCCCAAATCTCTTACAATGCCTTCTGTGTTCAGTGCACTACCATCAATGGGGTAATTCAAGGGAACTGGGTTTTCCCCAAAGGGGATGAAGACATTTTTTGGCATTGAGTTTAAGGCCATGGTTCTGAAACCAGTTCTCATTGAGGCCTTTCTGTAGGATGTCAGCATCACTTGGGGAGTCAATAGCTCCCAACTTGTAATCAACTGCGAACTTGGTCAGCCAGAGTCCCTTTGTGTTGGCCTGGATTTCAGAGTAGTAGATACCAAACAGGAGAGGACTCGGGACCGAACCCTGTGGGACTCCACTCATGACTGGTCTGCAGCCCGACTAGGAGTCGGCTACTTTCACACTGTGGGTTCTATCTGTGAGCCAGTTTGCAACCCACCTAGTGATATAGGGGTTGATACCTAGCTTAGTAAGTTTTTCTAAGATCCCTGAGTGGGGAATGGTATCAAAGGCCTTGGCCAGCTAAAGGTAGTCTGTATGAACCACAATTTCCTTCATCAACAGCTCTGGTGATGAGACTAAAAGAAGTCAACCAAGTTGAGCAGGCATGATCTACCCTTCACAAAACCAAACTGTGTAGGATCCACAGTTTGGGGATTCCCTATATCCTTGTTTATTATGCCCATGATGATGCGTTCCATAGCTTTACATATTAGACTCGTCAGGCTAATGGGGCGATAGATCCCAGGGTCTGTAGTCACTCCTCCTTTGTGGAGAGGGAGGACTGTAGCAGTGCGCCATTCGGTAGGGACAAAGCCTGAGGTGAGGCTGTGATTGAATAGGGCACACAGGTGAGGTGCCTGTTCACTCTGTAGTTCATGTAGAACACAGCCAGAGACTGTCAGGTACCACAGAAGCTGTGTTCTTGGCCTTGGACAGTGCTGTTTTAACCTGTGCAGCAGTAATACTGGGTGCCTGGCAATCTACTGGTATTGTGATTGGTCCTTTGGGAGGGTAAAATTAGCACTGAATCTGTTGGCTCGGTATAGGAGATTACACAAAGCAAAAATGGACCAGCAAACAAGGCACATAGAATTAATGGAAAATACTTTAATGAAAGTATTAGGTTCTATTCAACAGACCGGTTTCGGCAGTTACTTTACAGAGCCTTCTTCAGTCTATTTTTGCTTTGTGTACTTTGCCTTTAGGACCCTGCAGCTCCCGTACTCGTAGAGGCTGCTTCATTTTCGGTATAGGAGATACCATTGTGCAGTAGCTCAGAGCAAACCTGGGTATTGCCATGGAGATTCTTTACATAACTACAGAAGGCCTTGTGGTGGTCTTTACTATCCGATGCAATTCTGTTTTCATAGCTAGAGGATTTGATGAGGGATCTCAACATTTTGCTGAGGCTGATAAGGGAGTCTTTCCAGTCTTGGGACTTCACCTTATTCTGCATCAGTTTCCTCCTTCTGTTGTAGAGTTTGTTTATGGCAGGGGACCACCAGATTGGCTTTTTTTTTTTTTTTTGGAGGAGAGCGTCTTAGTTCTATTGGGTATGGCGAGATGCATGCATTTGTGTACATGTTTGTACAGGGCATTAGTGTATGATATGGCAGTCATGCAACTATTCTCCATTTGCATGGGTGCCGTGAAGTTAGCCACCTCTGTTTTTAGGAGCCCAAAGTTAGCTTTGGAGAAGTTTTTCATGGTGGTTACCTTTGTTGGGGGGGGGGGGGTGTATTTCCAAGGTGATTAGCTTGTGATCGGATCTAACCAGGGAGGATTTGACTACTGGTGTAGAGCAACGGTCACCCAGGTTAGTAATGACCAGGTCAAGGATATTGCTACCTCTAGTGGGGGTAAGAACGAGTTGGTCCAGTGCATTAGAATTAATGAATTCCAGAAAGCGTTGGGCAAGTGCATTGGTACACGAGTAGTTTTCCCAGTTAATGGAGGGGTAGTTGAAGTCGCCCAGTATGAGTGTGTTAGGTTGGACCCTAATATTCTCCAGGGTGCTTAGGAATGTGGAGTGTGAATCTTGGGACATGGCTGGGGACCTATAGCAGGCTACGACCTGAATCGCTGTCTTACCCACTATTAGCTGCACCTGAAGTATCTCAGATGCGTTATGTTGGGCTACCAGTCTGGAGGTGTGCGCATCCTTTATGAATATGAGACACCACCGCCTTTGGATCTTCAGTCCAAGTTCTGGGGCCGAAAGGTGTGGAATAAGTTGCAGCCTGGTAGTGCAGGGGTACTTTCTGCTGCCTTGAGCCAGGTCTCTGTTACAGCACAAATGTCGATGTTCTCCATTTTAAGGATTACTTCAAGTGAGTGCATTTTGAGATTTGGACTTCTAGCGTTTAGCAGAATGACCCTCAAATTGCATTTGTTTGTAGCGGTTACGTTGGTAATTTGGTCTTTGGAACACCTCCTAAAAAAGGCACTACAGAGGTAGCAAGAGCCTTGGCCAGTATCCAGAACCCCAGGGGTGACAGATGCAGGCCATCTCTGGCAAAGCATCGAGGTCTGTCAATAATGTCATCCCAGGCAGACAGATACTGGATCCTTTTATAATGACACCAGAAACTCAGGCAATTGTTGAAATCAATCATTTTCTCCTTGTACTGTGGTGTCATTCTGGGTGATGGTAGGACATTGCTCAGGGCTAGAGTCATACCCGCTTGGGCTACATAATCCGAGAGCTCCTCCATGTCTCTTTTCATGTAGTTCAGGGAGGTTTGTCTCAGGTCATTTACACTCGCATGTACAATGGCAGAATCATATTTGTATCTGTTGTTGAGGGACCTGAGTACGTGCGTTATGTGGCGGATCCTGGTGCCTGACAGGCAGCTGACTGTTACTTTCTACTTATTCAACCTAGTGAGTGGGACAGTGTGCCTCACTGTCGATTCACCTATGACTAGTGTGGTGGGCATATTGTTCTGCCTCAGGGGCTTTGGTTGAGTGCACACTGTTTAGTAGTGTTGTGTCTCATGATTAGTGTTGTGCTGTGGTGGTCAAGTGCGTTTCTGCCTTGGAGGTCTCTGCTGTTTGGTTAGATTTTATTGACAGCCTCCGCAAAGGTGGATGGGTGGCTTGTCTTTTTATGTGAAGGCAATGCTGGTGTGTGTTCTGGAGGGCTGTGTGTTCCATGTGGTGTGGTGCAAGTGTTGACCTTCTCTTGACCAGCTATTCCGGTTTTGGCTGGAGAGTGCGTGGGTTCCAATTTGGATATATAAGTGCATCTCTCAGAAGGCTGAGTGTTGGAGGGTAAGAGGAGAGGGTTGTCAGTGTACATTAGGCAGTTGCTACATTGCCTCAGGATGCCCAAGTTCGCCAGGTTAATAAGGGAAAGCACAGGGAATGGACGTTTAGATATGCCTAGAGGGGTGGGCATTAATAAGTACTGGAGCAGTTTCCTTGTAGAAAGTTTAGTGCTGGTAGCACTTTTGTGTACTAAAATAACTGCTACAAGAACTCTGTTAAAGTTCCAAGCTAACAACCTAGTAAAAGTGCAGGAGAGAGAGAACTAGCACATCTAAGGAAAAATTGAAAAACAGACTTTGGCACTGCTCAGAAGCTTACAAACGTCCTGAATACAGCAAATCTGTATCTGGACTTGATTAGTTACAGGAAAGGTGGGAAACGAGCGCAGATGTGGGCTTTTAAACCAGAAAGTTAAGGAGATGGAGAAACTGCCCAAATGGTCAATAAACTACAATTTCTGGGCCAAAAAAACACTCACTTACCACTCCCACTGATAAGCTAGAAGGCTTCCCTCCAACACAGAAGGCTTGGGGGGCTCAGATGGTTACCAACAGTCCTGGATGCAGCAACTCTGTATCTGGATTAGACTAGTTACAGGAAAGGTGGGAAACCAGCGCAAATGTGGGCTTTTAAACCAGAAAAGTTCAAAGAGATGGAAAAAACTGCTCAAACGGCCAATAAGCTACAATTTCCGGGCCAGGAACCACTCCTCTTTTGATAGATAGGATATCAGTAGGAGTGGTAAGTAATAGGTAGCCTATCAGGCCCGCTAGAATCATTACTCAGCTGGAGCCTCTAAAACAAGCTTCATGCCAAATGAATGGTGGACTACATTGGGTATGCCACTGTACAAAGGTGGTCACCCATGGACATTTAATACTATACAAACCACTGTGTCAGAGATGGGCATTCCATGCATCCAACTTGATTCCATGCGAGAACAGCACTTCTACTACATCCTGCAGAATGTCTCTGACTACAATGTACTGGTCTACACTGTCCCAGTCATGCAGATTGTAGCAGGATAGCCACTGGAAGACTTCTTCAATGCAAAAGCCCATGACATGCAACATCACAGGCTCTGGCTCCAACAATGGCCACTTACAAATTCTGACTAGCTAGAACAGTTTCTAGTCCTAGCATCTTGGCAATAGTTATAGCCCTGTGAACCAAATAAAACGATGGCATTAGCAAGAGATAATCATTGTGGCCTACTGCACTGGATTTTACACATTTCTAAATTGCACCAACATGTTTGATTGTTATTTTCCTAAACAATGTTATTTTCCTAAATAGTTCTCACTAGCATGTTGATACTCGAATGCATGTCAATGCAGTCATCTGCATGCCATACTTAAATTATTTCTCGTCTAGGGAGGCGAAACAGAAATTTACATCACATGCTTCTACAAAGACACATCAATGAAATGCATTTTACACACAGAAACACACACACACTTCAGTCAAAGTGCACTCCTGATAAATGCATTTTGTTAGAAGTAAGGTGAATGGGAAAAAAACTCAGTTTAAAATAGGGTGTCCGAGTGTAAAGTATTAGAGCAATACTGCAAAATACCAGAGAGAAAGGAATTTTTACTTTAACTTGATACTCTGAGCTTATACTTTTGTATACTCCAATTAATGGTGGTGTGGGGAGACTGTCCCCATAGGGACTGCAAGGGGTGTTGTCAAATTAGTGCACTGTGAAGTCTGCAGGTATTTTTTGCTGGGTGGGGCAATTCCATTTGATTAGTTTGCCATGGAGCACACACACACACACACACACACACACACACACACTATATACTCTGACAAAGCGGTTGGTGTTTGAATCCCACTGCAACCACCAATGTGAGGGCTAGCAAGAATTATATCTTTAGATGAGATGTTAAACCAAAACCCCGTCTGCCTGCATTGGTGGTGGCTCAGTCAGATCTAAAAGATCATATGGCACTTACTGAAAACTGAAGGGAAAATTTGGCTATAGCACTGCCGAACTTCACCTAGTCAGTATGACTACCAACTCGTGACTCCTCTGAAAAAGAAGCCATTGGCGAAGTGGGAGTAGCTGGTTAATGTGTATATTTAATTAATCATGCAACCTAAACCCACATGCTACAGTTGACTGTCCTTAAGAGCTTACAACAAATGCATATTACTGCCTTGGGTTGGGACAACACCCGTTTCACCCATGTAAGCTGCACATTGCTGTCTCCAGATCAGAGTTATAAATCAACTCCCTTGGATCTCATCCACCTCAATTCTGAGCCCAGTGCCTTCTAGATCCAAATTAACAGCAGTAAATGAAATTTAACCAAACTGCTTTACACACACATTTACAATATTTTCCATGAGACTAATAATAGCTCTCCAGTGATAGTACCCATACCTGTACTCACAGTATGCTGCCACCAAATCAGACTATCAATCTGACACCAAAGACCTCAACTACTGATAATTTTTAATAAGCCCACCAGTACTACATTAAGAGCTGATGGCCCTGGAGACAGTCAAACCATTGTTACGAGGATACCCTATACTACAAAAATAATTCATTAGCCACAACCTTTGTCAAATGAAAGCTAAGATCTGCTTTCACATACAAAACAATTTTGCAATTGCAAAATGGGGAAAATAAAATGATATAATTCATACTGTGGAGGACACAATGAGCATGGCAACCACAATTCCTTTTTTTTTTCCAAACATCTTTACTGAATTAACCACAATTCCTATTGTTAAAATGAAACCACTCTGCACATACAATGAAATACACAATTACTTACATTTTTAAATTCCAAGGTAATGTATGTGTATATATGGATCTACTTCACATGATCGTAAAACCACTTACTTGAAATCCAGAACGTCAAGACCAGTTTCTCAAAATGGCATATTATCAAAAACCCAGAACACCATAATTTCATTTCGGGAAAATAACCACTTGTCCACTAAACACAGGAAAAATAAAGTGAAGCAAATCAAAGCCATGGCTGGCCTTCCTAAAGCCTCCAAGGATATCCCCTGCACGTAAGGAGCTGCACGGCTATAGGAATGTCAATAGCAAAAGAAAAAAAGCCAGCCTTCCTAAAGCCAATTTGCTCATAAGCATGATTGGTGTAGAGAATCCCAAGTGATACTTTACAAACAAAACGTCTTAAATCAATAAGGACTTCAGGCAACGATGAGCCTCTAGCAGGTTTAAAAGAAAGATCCTTATTGAGTACTTCATGCTGTTAATTACTGAGAGTCAAGGAAGATATACTGACCACTAGGCTTGTGGAATCTTGCTCCTCACAAATGGTCCTAATTCCAGTTGCCCTGACACTTGTGGTCTCTTTCGACCAGTCCTGTTCCTATGCTATGAGTGCCCTATCCCCTCTCATCTGTTCATTTTCACCAGTTTGGGCAGTTGTAGCTGTAAACAAAGGTGAGGCAACTAACAATATTTGAACAAGCAAAACTAGGCTCTCTGGCTTGCAATGTGTCCTGGGTGTCATGCATTAGAAACTGCAGTCTCACTCACTCCAATGGTAATTGTCTGACGAGGTGGCTTACTAAATCAAAATACAACAGAGAATCAGTCACAATGTTGGACCTGGAAACAGAAGCATTCCTTTTCCTATTAGGAAGTTCACTACAGGCACTATATCATCAGCACATAACAGGAACAGTAAGAATGATGTTACACTTGTCACCATGGATGTAGTGTCCATTTTTACTGTAATTCCTAA